>NC_036845.1:4635922-4676816 GCF_002910315.2 Salvelinus sp. IW2-2015
AGGAAAGAACAAAGAGAGAGAAAAGAAGAAAAATAAAAGAAGAGAGAAGAAAAGAACGAAAGAAAAAAAAAAAGAAGAAGAGACAAGAGAAAGAAGAAACGAAAAGAGAAAAAAGAGAGAGAAGAGAAAAAGAAAAAAAAGAGAGAGAGAAAAAGAGAAAAAAAAGAAAAAGAGAAGAAAAAAGAAAGAAGAAAAGAGAACGTCTTGCAGTATCAGAGATAACCATACATACATTCTTCGCTCTCCTTGTTGCGTTTGCATCTCCGAGAGAAGAAGAAAAACCAACTTGTCTGATGATCCCGTGTCTAACTCGTCTGCTATAACTCTACTATGTACGTGTTTTCTGCTTCATGAAAGCTTCTACACAAGTGTCTGACATCTACACCCACGGTCACAACGTCGTCGATACTGTGTCGCTATCTCAAATCTTGTCTGTCATCCGACGCTCGTGTCCAGTCTGTTACGTGTCGCTCCATGTGTCTGTGTATATCGTGTTGTGTGTTGTCAAATCACAGACCATCAGCAGCTGGGTGTGTTGCTACCCATAGGCACTTACGTTTAGAGCGGAACAAACGAAACTGATTCATACTTCAGCATATGCGATGTTTGCCTTTCTTATCATTCTTCAAGATAGTACATATGGTCCATTGTAACTTCCCTTTCTTTTGAGGCATAACCGGTTTATCAGAGAAGTCTTCATGATTGAGATTTTGGTTCCATTCAGGCAGTTAAGCATCTCCTGAGATATACCTCCACCCTGTGTTGCTGACGTGCCACAATCTTCCCGTCTGACCTCGGTGCGTCTGTTCTATCCTGTGGCTAAGTATATCAGTGCGTCTTACCTAGCCTGCTCCTATTCCTGTGAGTGATCCAGTTTGAGTAAGTGTATGTTGTGCACCCTTGTTTCTTCCCCTAAACTCATATAAGTACGTCTGTGCGCTACTCTCTCTACTATACACCCACGGCATAACATATGTACTCTCTATTCGCCTCCGATTCGTTTTCGAGTTCGCTAATAGTATATATGCGTCCTTATGGAAGAATGTGCTTGTCGGAGGGTGGAGGACAGGGAGAGATGCATGACGAGGGTGGAGGAGAGTGAGAGGGGCATGATGGGGAGGAGGGTGGAGGGAGGAGGAGGAGGAGGGAGGAGGAGGGAGGAGGAGAAGAGCTACAACACAACATGCATCTGTGTTTTGAATAGTATTTTAAGTATTGAAGCTCAGCAGTTTGGGAACAGGTTCATAAGAAACTTTGCACTGTGACTGTTACTCATTTCCCTCACCAACACCAAATTGTTAAAATAAATTAAAACATCGATCTACACAAGGCTGAACAGCACACCAAAAGTAACAGCAATATTTATTTAATGATACTTTTGCTAGAGAGCAACCTTGGTTTTTATGTACTGTCATTAAAACTCTGCAAGTTCTACATTTAATGGTTGATATTTCATCTTCAAAGGCTAAATGAATGTGGAGTGGTCCACATAGAAACAGAATTACATATCATGGCACATTGACTTGAACGTCGATGTCTGTTCTGGAAATTATATTTCTATGGTGGTACATGCTCTGTCTATACATTCTTTATCTGTGTGGAACGATTTGTGAAATTACTATACATAGTCAGCTGCCCTATTGTTTATGCAATTTCATGGCTTGATTATGTTGGAATGATGAGATTTACAGTACATTGTATGCAGCGGTAATTTCTCATCACACAAGTCATATGGTATAATTGAACACAGTGGAATTCATCGATTCATGACTAGAGACACGGTTACCACAATAATTTGATTTCAACTTCTCATCATCATTTTGTTGAAGCCATTATCTTTCTGCTTCTGGCTCTGTTYCTGACGTTGCTTTATGTATGTTGCTTCTTTTATCGTTTGATTAATCAACCAACCAATCAATCAATCAACCAACCAATCATCCAATCATCCAATCATCCAATTGACCAATCGACCAATCAACCCAGCAACCCAGCAACCAATCAATCAACCAACCAATCAACAATCAACCAATCAACCAATCAACCAATCAATCAGTTAATCAATCAATCAACCACATTCATTCAGAAAGTCCTATTTACATCATGAGTTGTCAAGTCTACAATACTGAAAGACAGTAAATGTTCAACTCATTGAAGTCAAACAATGGAAGTCTTGACTTAGTACTAAGTACTAGTTATTTATTGACGAAACCAACACATGTTAGCATGTTGCCCTCATCAGTATTCATCAGCTTTAACAGACAGACGTAGGCTGCATTTAGCCAAGCAGCCCAATTCTGATATTTTTTTCCACTAATTGGTATTTTGACCAATCAGATCAGCTCTGAAAAAGATCTGACGTGAAAAGATCTTATGTGATCGATCAAAATACCAATTAGTGAAAAAAAGATCAGAATTGGGCTGACTGTCTAAACGCAGCCTTAGTGACAGACTGTGATTGTGCAGCCAGTCCCCTCAGCAGACCAACAACATCACAGCTACTTTATCGTTGTTTTCTCATCTCATCAATTCCCCCCATCAATGACTGAGTGCATTTGTCAATGTGCGCTGTAAAAACAGTCACAGTGTCTCAGTTTCAGGACTGACACATTCATTGATTGATGCTATTTGCTCGCTGTGTTTCACTGTTCATTCTTTTAACTGCATTGATTTTCTTGCACTCCCCCTGACCCCCTCCTGGCGCYATCCTTAAGGGGGTCATGGTAAAAAAAAAGCAAACAGTTTCTGATTGTGCTCAGAGGAATGCAGTTATTCACAACTGAAATGAAATGAGTGAAAATTAAAGTAAATTGACCAACTGGGTTTGAGCTTCTGCGTGCCACAAGACTGTGTTATCACGCTGGACTGAAGCCTAGGGCATTAACAGGGAGCTAACGCAAGTCTTCAGGTCCTAAGCAAGTTTACTCATCACCTAACCAGCTCTGTTACACAAACATGCAGCTACTGTCTTGGTCTGTCACTGTTGTTGTTTGTTGGCTTCAACTTCACATAAAAAGCATCATCAACATTCAATAGAATTTAACTTCATAATACATGTGTTGCTAGCCTGACCGCAGGCAGGTTTCCTGAGATTGTCATAGTCCTCAGAGGGATTGGTAGTTTAATTAACTTCAATCTTTGACATTGCCTCACGCACCAGATTGTTGTCTCCCAATGCAAGAATACTAGGTGAGGGGTGAGCTGGGTCTGGGTGAGACACACAAGTTAGAGATAGCCTTTAGGGGAAGGAGATGAGGTGATATATACTGATTAGCGTGTGTGTGTGTGTGTGTGTGTGTGTGTGTGTGTGTGTGTGTGTGTGTGTGTGTGTGTGTGTGTGTGTGTGTGTGTGTGTGTGTGTGTGTGTGTGTGTGTGTGTGTGTGTGTGTGTGTGTGTGTGTGTGTGGTGTGTGTGTGTGTGTGTGTGTGTGTGTGTGTGTGTGTGTGGTTAGAGCACATATTTTGAGCATCAGTTAGAGCTATAAGGGTTGGAGATGAGGTGATATAATATCACTACTCTCACCACTATCACTACTCTCACTAATATCACTACTATTACTACGATCACTACTCTCACTAATATCACTACTCTCAATACTATCACTTACTCTCACTAATATCACAACTCTCTCACTACTATCACTACTCTCACTATATCACTACTCTCAATACTCTCACTACTCTCACCACTATCACTACTCTTACTACTATCACTACTCTCATTACTCTCACTACTCTCACCACTATCACTACTCTCACCACTATCACTACTCTCACTACTATCACTCTACTCTGAACACCCTCACTACTCTCAGTACTCTCATTACAATCAGAAACTTCTCACCACACACTGCTCTCACTGCTATCACTACTATCACTACTATCACCACTCTCACTACTATCACTACTCTCACTACTCTCACCACTATCACTACTCTCACTAATATCACTATATTCACTACTCTCATAATATCACTAATATCACTACTATCACTACTCTCACTACTATCACTACTCTCACTACTCTCACTACTATCACTACTCTGATCACCCTCACTACTCTCACTACCCCCACTACAATCAGAACTCTCACCACACACTGCTCTCTACTTATCGCTACTATCACTACTCTCACTATTCTCACTACTCTCACCATTCTCACTACTCTCACTACTCGCACTACTCTCATTACTCATACTCTTCATTACTCTCTATTACTCTCACATAATCACTACTCCACTACTACCAACTCTCACTTACTATCACTACTCTCATTACTCTCGCTACTCTCACCACAATCACTATGCTCCTTACTATCACCACTATAACTACTCTCACACCCTCACTACTCTCACTACCATCAATACAATCACTACCATCACTACTCTCACCACTCTCACTACTCTCACTACTCTCACCATTATCACTACTCTTACTAATATCACTACTCTCATACTCTCACTACTCTCACCACTATCACTACTCTCACTACTATCACTACAATCAGAACTCTCACCACACACTGCTCTCACTGCTATCACTACTCTCACCACTTTAATCACTACTCTCACTAATATCACTAACTTTCACTACTCTCACTAATATCACAACTCTCACTACTATCACTACTCTCACCACTATCACTACCTCATTACTCTCACTACTCTCACCACTATTCATGCTCTGCACTGCTATCACTACTCTCACTACTCTCACCATTCTTCACTACTATCACTACTATTACTACTCTCACTAATTATGCACTACTATCACTACTATCACTACTCTCACTACTATCATACTCTCACTATTCTCACTACTATCACTACTCTGATCACCCTCACTACTCTCACTACCCCACTACAATCGAACTCTCACCACACACTGCTCTCACTACTATCGCTACTATCACTACTCTCACTATTCTCACTACTCTCAACCATTCTCACTACTCTCACTACTCTCACTACTCTCATTACTCTCATTACTCTCTTACTCTCATTACTCTCACTACTCTCACAACTATCACTACTCTCACTAATACCACTACTCTCACTACTATCACTACTCTCATTACTCTCACTAATCTAACACTATCACTACGCTTCACTACTATCACCTACTATACACTCTAACCACCTCTCACTACTCTCTCACTCCTCATCAATACAATCACTACTCTCACTACCATCCACTACTCTAACACTCTCATACTCTTCACTACTAGACTACTACTCACTACTCTCACACTATCACTACTCTACTACTATCACTATCTCATTCTCTCACGACTCTCACCACTATCACTACTCTCACTACTATCACTACTCTGAACACCCTCACTACTCTCACTACTCCTCAATACCAATCGAACTCTCACCACACCTGCTCTCACTGCTATCACTACTCTCACACTATCTCTACTCTCTACTATATCACTACATCATACTACTCCTCACTAATCATCACTACTATCACTACTATCACTACTCTCATTTACTACTATACTACTCTACTACTCGCAACTACCTATCACTACTCTGATCACCCTCACTACTCTCACCACCCACTTACAATCAGAACTCTCACCACACACTGCTCTCACTACTATCGCTACTATCATCTACTCTCACTATTCTACTACTCTCACCATTCTCACTACTCTCACTACTCTCACTACTCTCATTACCTCATTACTCGCAATTACTCTCATTACTCTCACAACTATCACTACTCTCACTAATACCACTACTCTCACTACTATCACTACTCTCATTACTCTCACTACTCTCACCACTATCACTACGCTCACTACTATCACCACTATACTACTCTCTACCACCCTCACTACTCTGTCACTATCATCAATACAATCACTACTCTCACTACTCACTATCCTCACGCACTCTCACTACTCTCACTACCAGCACTACTCTCACTACTTTCACTACTCTCACATCTATCATTTATTCTCATTCTCTCACTAATATCACTACTCTCATAACTCTCACCACTTCTCACTACTCCCACCACTCCCACCACCCTCACTACTCTTACTTCTCTCACTTCTCTTCATACTTTCATTACTTCTCACTACTCTCACTACAACCATTACTCTCATCTACTCTACTACTATCATTCTCTCACTACTATCGCTGCTCTCACTGCTCTCACTATTTCACTACTATCATTACTCTCACTACACTCTCTACTCTCACTACTATCACTACTATCCCTATTCTCACTACTCTCACACTATCACTATTATCACAATATCTCTACTCTCACTGCTCTAACTCTGTTGGATCTGTTATCACACCATCTGCCTCTGACAGAGCTGTCCACCTACCAAACAACACAGGCCAAGGGAATCTTCTGGATGGCACCTGGGCACAGGAGTGAGAGAGAGGTGATAGCCTTTCACCCAACACACACACACGCGAGCGCATACCCACACACACACGCCACACACATGCACGTACACGCACGCACGCAACGCACACACACACACACACACACACACACACACACACACACACACACACACACACACACACACACACACACACACACACACACACACACACACACACCACACAACACACACACACAACACACACTTACACCACATTCACACACACACACACATATAGAGAGAGAGAGACCTCAGGCTACACAGTGAGTGCTGAGAAACAGCCTGTCCCTTAATTGCATTACACGTTCAATTCAGCCTTTAATGAAAATGGCTATACTGGACTATGGGAGGAAATTACATTGAAGCAATGGATGACCAAGCCCTTAGATTCACCCTCCTCTCCCCTTTGCTCCCCGCCTCTTCTCCTCCACTTTCACACACTCTCTCTCTCTCACTAACACAAAGGCTCAGCCAGAACATCTGTAAAGATTGCATTTGCTTTATAGATAATTTCCCTAATTAGCCTGCACAAGATTTAATTAAAAGCCCAGTCTGGTTTACTTACAATTATGTTTTTTATCCTCTTTGAAAGCAATGTGTTGAGGGCTAGAGTATGGAGGCTGGGCGAGGAGAGGAGAGGAGGCAATATCGAGTGATGAAAACAGAGAAACAGAGTTTCCATTGTTCTGTCCTACTTCAATCCAGCAGGACTTATCACTCCTCCCACCAGTAATGAAAGTAGTGAGAGTAGTGACAATAGAGAGAGCTGTAAAGGTATTAATAGTAGTGAGAGTAGTGATAGAAGTGAGAGTAGTGAAAGTAGTGAGAGTAGTGAGAGTGGTGAGAGTGGTGAGAGTAATGATAGTAGTGAGAGTAATGATAGTAGTGATAATGGTGAGATTGGTGAGAGTAGTGATAGAAGTAAGAGTAGTGATAGTAGTGAGATGAGTAGTGAGAGTTGTGAAAGTAATGAAACTAGTGATAGTAGTGATAGTAGTGAGAGTTGCGATATTAGTGAGAGTTGTGAGGGTAATGATAGTAGTGATAGTAGTGATAGGAGTGAGAGTAGTGATAGAAGTGAGAGTGGTGAAAGTAGTGAGGGTAGTGAGAGTAGTGATATTAGTGAGAGTAGTGATATTAGTGAGAGTTGTAATGGTAGTGATCGTAGTGAGAGTAGTGATGGTAGTGAGTGCAGTGAGAACAGTTATAGTAGAGAGACTAGTGAGAGTAATGAGAATGGGGAGAGTAGTGAGAGTACTGAGAGTAGCGATAGCATTGAGAGTAGTTATAGTGTAATAGTAGTGAGAGTGGTGAGGGTGGTGACAGTTCTGGTGACAGTGATAGTAGTGAAAGTAGTGATAGTTGTCAGAGTAGTGATAGAAGTGAGAGTAGTGAAAGTARTGAGTGTAGTGAGAGTAGTGAAAGTGGTGAGAGTTAAGATATTACTGAGAGTAGTGATATTAGTGAGAGTTGTAAAGGTAGTGATAGTAGTGATAGTAGTTAGGGTAGTGAGAGTGTTGATAGCAGTGAGAGTAGTGATAGTAGTGAGAGGAGCAGTGAGAGTTGTGATAGTAGTGATATTAGTGATAGTAGTGAGAGTAGTGATATTAGTGAGAGTAGTGAGAGTGGTGAGAGTAATGATAKTAGTGAGAGTAGTGATAGAAGTGAGAGTAGTGAAAGTAGTGAGAGTATTGAGAGTAGTGAGGGTATTGATAGTAGTGCGAGTAATGATATTAGTGATATTAGTGAGAGTAATGAGAGTACTGATTGTAGTGAGAGTAGTGAGATAGATGAGAGTAATGATAGTAGTGAGAGTAGTGATGCTAGTGAGAGTAGAATAATGATAGTAGTGAGAGTGGTGAGAGTAGTGAGGGTGGTGAGAGTGGTGAGAGTAGTGAGAGTAGTAAGAGTAGTGAGAGTAGTGATATTAGTGAGAGTAATGAGAGTAATGATAGTGGTGATATTGGTGATAGAATTGAGAGTAATGAGAGTGGTGAGAGTAGTGAGAGTAGTGGGGGTGTTGTTAGCAGTGAGAGTGGTGATAGTAGTGAGAGGAGCAGTGAGAGTTGTGAGAGTAGTGGTATTAATGATAGTAGTGAGAGTAGTGATATTAGTGAGAGTAATGAGAGTAATGATTGGAGTGGGAGTTGTGAGAGAGATGAGAGTAATGATAGTAGTGAGAGTAGAGTAATGATATTAATGATATTAGTGAGAGTTGTAAAGGTGGTRAWAGTAGTGAGAGTAGCGATAGTAGTGAGAGCAGTGATTGTAGTGAGAGTAGTGAGAGTAGTGATAGTAGTGGAAGTAATGCGAGTAATGAGAGTGGTGAGAATAGTGAGAGTAGTGATAGTAGTGAGAGAAATGACATTTGTGATAGTAGTGAGAGTCTTGAGTGTAATAACATTAGTGAGAGTAGTGATGTTAGTGAGAGTTGTAAAGGTAGTGATATTAGTGAGAGTAGTGATATTAGTGAGAGTAATGAGAGTAATGATAGTAGTGATAGTAGTGAGAGTGGTGAGGTTGGTGAGAGTGGTGAGGTAAGTAAGAGTAGTTATAGTAATGATAATAGTGATAGTAGTTAGAGTAGTGAGAGTAGTGATAGAAGTGATATATGTTTTAGTAGTGAGAGTAGTAAGAGTAGTGAGGGTGGTGAGAGTAGTAAGAGTGGTGAGAGTAATGATAGTAGTGAGAGTGGTGATATTAGTTGGAGTTGTAAAGGTAGTTATAGTAGTGAGAGTAGTAATAGTAGTGATAGCAGTGAGAGTAGTGAGAGTAGTGATAGTAGTGAGAGTAATGAGAGTAATGAGAGTGGTGAGAGTAGTGCGGGTGTTGATAGAGTGATAGTCATGAGAGTAGTGAGATAGTGGAAGTAGTAATAGTAGTGAGAGCAGTGAGAGTAGTGCAAGTAGTGAGAGAAGTGACAGGTGCGATAGTAATGAGAGTGGTAAGAGTAATGAGAAAATGAGAGTAGCGAGAGTAGTGAGAGTAGTGAGGGTGGTGAGAGGAGTGAGAGGAGTGAGAGTAGTGATAGTAGTGAGAGTAGTGAATTTAGTGAGAGGAGAAGTGAGAGTTGTGAGGGTAGTGATAGTAGTGAGAGTAGTCATAGTAGTGAGAGTAGTGATAATAGTGAGAGCAGTGAGAACAGTGATAGTAGAGAGACTAGTGAGAGTAATGAGAGTAATGAGAGTGGGGAGAGTACTGAGAGTACTGAGAGTAGTGATAGCATTGAGAGTAGTTATAGTGTGATAGTAGTGAGAGTGGTGAGGGTGGTGACAGTTCTGAAAATATTGAGAGTAGCAATATTAGTGAGAGGAATGAAAGTAAAGATAGAAGTGAGAGTAGTGCGGATGGTGAGAGTAGTGATAGTAGTGATAATGGTGAGATTGCTGAGAGTAGTGATAGAAGTGAGAGTAGTCATAGTAGTGAGAGGAGTAGTGAGAGTTGTGAAAGTGATGAAAGTAGTGAGAGTTGTGATATTAGTGAGAGTTGTGATATTAGTGAGAGTTGTGAGGGTATGCTAGTAGTGTTAGTAGTGAGTGGTGATAGTAGTGAGAGTAGTAATTGTAGTGAGAGTAGTGATAGAAGTGAGAGTAGTGAGAGCAGTGAGAGTGGTGATAGTAGTGAGAGGAGTAGTGAGAGTAGTGAGAGTAGTGATAGTAGTGATAATGGTGAGATTGGTGAGAGTAGTGATAGTAGTGAGAGTAGTGATAGTAGTGATAGTAGTGAGAGGAGTAGTGGGAGTTGTGAGGGTAGTCATATTAGTTTGTAGTATTGATAGTGGTTAGAGTAGTGAGAGTTTCGCAAATGGTGAAATTAGTGATATTAGTGAGAGAGAGGATAGTGGTAATAGTAATGAGAGTAGTGAGAGGAGTGATAGAAGTGATAGAAGTGAGAGTAGTGGGAGTAGTTTGAGTAATGAGAGAGGTGTCATTGGTGAGAGTGGTGAGAGTAGAAATAGTAGTGAGAGCATTGAGAACAGTGATAGTAGAGAGACTAGTGAGAGTAATGAGGGTAATGAGAGTGGGGAGAGTAGTGAGGGTACTGAGAGTAGCGATAGCATTGAGAGTAGTTATAGTGTGATAGTAGTGAGAGTGGTGAGGGTGGTGACAGTTCTGTAAATATTGAGAGTAGCAATATTAGTGAGAGGAATGAAAGTAAAGATAGAAGTGAGAGTAGTGCGGATGGTGAGAGTAGTGAGAGTAGTGATAGTAGTGATAATGGTGAGATTGGTGAGAGTAGTGATAGTAGTGAGAGTAGTGATAGTAGTGAGAKGAGTAGTGGGAGTTGTGAGGGTAGTCATATTAGTTATAGTATTGATAGTGGTTAGAGTAGTGAGAGTTTCGCAAGTGGTGAAATGAGTGATATTAGTGAGAGAGGTGATAGTGGTAATAGTAATGAGAGTAGTGAGAGGAGTGATAKAAGTGATAGAAGTGAGAGTAGTGGGAGTAGTTCGAGTAATGAGTGAGTGTCATTGGTGAGAGTGGTGAGAGTAGTGATTGTACTGAGAGTAGTGATATTAGTGAGAGTTGTAAAGGTAGTGATAGTAGTGAGAGTAGYGATATTAGTGAGAGAAATGAGAGTAATGATAGTAGTGAGAGTAGTAATTATATTGAAAGTAGTGCGAATATTGAGGGTGGTGAGAGTATTGATAGTACTGAGAGTAGTGAGAATGGTGAGAGTGGTGAGAGGAGTGATAGTAGTGAGAATAGTGAGAGTTGGGATAGTAATGCGAGTGTTGAGTAGTGATATTAGTGAGAGTTGTAAAGGCAGTGATAGTAGTAAGAGTAGTGATATTGGTGATAGTAGTGATAGTAGTGAGAGTAATGATAGTGGTGACAGTAGTGAGAATAGTGATTGTAGTGAGAGTAGTTATAGTGGTGAGAGTAGTGATAGTATTGAGAGCAGTGAGGGTGGTGAGAGTTCTGATGGTAGTGAGAGTGGTGATATTTGTGATAGTGCTGAGAGTGGTGAGAGTAGTGAGAATAGTGAGAGTAGTGATGTTACTGAGAGGAATTTGAGTAAAGATAGAAATGAGAGTAGTGAGGATGGTGAGAGTAGTGAAAGTAGCTAGAATGGTGAGATAGGTAAGACTAGTGATAGTAGTGAGAGTAGGATAGTACTGAGAGGAGTAGTTATAGTTGTGAGAGTAGTCATAGTAGTTATAGTAGTGATAGTGGTTAGGGTGGTGAGAGTAGCGCAAGTGGTGAGATTAAGGATATTAGTGAGAGTAATGAGAGTGATGAGAGTAGTGAGATAAGTAATAGTAGTGATAGACATGAGAATAGTGAGAGTAGTTAGAGTAGTGAGAGATGTGTTATTGGTGAGATTGGTGAGAGTAATGATAGTAGTGAGAGTGGTGATATTATTGAGAGAAATGAGAGTAATGATAGTAGTGAGAGTAGTGAGTATATTGAGTGGTGATAGTAGTGAGAGTAGTGAGAATGGTGAGAGTGGTGAGAGGAGTGATAGTAGTGAGAATATTGTGAGTAGTGATAGTAATGGAGGTATTGAGTAGTGATAGTAGTGAGAGAAGTTATTTAGTGATAGTAGTGAGAGTAGTGAAGGTGGTGATAGTAGTGATGGTAGAGTGAGTAGTGATATTTGTGAGAGTAGAGATAGCAGTGAGAGTGGTGAGAGTAATAATAGTAGTGCGAGTAGAGAGAGTAGTGAGGGTGGGGAGAGTAGTGAGGGTTGTGATATTAGTGAGAGAAATTAGAGTAATAATAGTAGTGAGAGTAGTGAGGGTGGGGAGAGTAGTGAGAGAAGTGAGAGTAGTGATGGTAATGAGAGTAGTGAGAGTAGTGATAGAAGGGATCGAAGTGAGAGTTGTGAGTTTTGAGAGTAGTGAAAATAGTGATAGTAGTGAGAGTAGTGTGGGTATTTAAAATTTAAAAAWTKTTCACCTTTATTTAACCAGATAGGCTATTTGAGAACAAGTTCTCATTTGCAACTGCGACCTGGCCAAGATAAGGCAAAGCAGTTCGACACATACAACAACAAAGAATTACACAAGGAATAAACAAACATACAATCAATAATACAGTAGAAAAAACTATATACAGCATGTGCAAGTGAGGTAGGATAAGAGAGGTATGGCAATAAATAGGCCATGGTGGCAAAGTAATTACAATATAGCAATTAAACACTGGAATGGTAAGATGTGTTGAAGATGAATGTGCAAGTTGAGATACTGGGGTGCAAAGGAGCAAGATAAATACATAAATAAATACAGCATGAGGATGAGGTAGATTGCATGGGCTATTTACAGATGAGCTATGTACAGGTGTAGTCATCTGTGAGCTGCTCTGACAGCTGGTGCTTAAAGCTAGTGAGGGAGGTAAGAGTCTCCAGCTTCAGAGATTTTTGCAGTTCGTTCCAGTCATTGGCAGCAGAGAACTGGAAGGAGAGGCGGCCAAAGGTGGTGGGTGCTGCTATGGTGACCAGTGAGCTGAGATAAGGTGGGGCTTTWCCTAGCAGGGTCTTGTAGATGACCTGGAGCCAGTGGGTTTGGCGACGAGTATGAAGCAAGGGCCAGCCAACGAGAGCATACAGGTTGCAGTGGTGTGGTGGGTAGTATATGGGGCTTTGGTGACAAAATGGATGGCGCTGTCATAGACTGCATCCAATTTGTTGAGTGGAGTGTTGGAGGCTATTTTGTAAATGACATCGCTGAAGTCGAGGATCGGTAGGATGGTCAGATTCAATTTTGGACGGTAGTGTCCCACCTGGCCAACATCCAGTGAAATTGTAGAGCACGAAGATCAAATTACAGAAATATAAATATTTAACATTCATGAACATACAAGTATTATACATCAAAATAAAGCTTAACGTCTTGTTAATCCAGCCGCTGTGTCAGATTTCAAAAAGGCTTTATGGCGAAAGCACACCATGCGATTATCTGAGGACAGCGGCCCGCATACAAAAACACGAATAACATTTTTCAACCAGGCAGGTGCGAAACGAAAGTCAGAAATAGCRATATAATAAATGCCTTACCTTTGAAGATCTTCTTCTGTTGGCACTCCAAAAGGTCCCAGTTACATCACAAATTGTTATTTTGTTTGATAAAGTCCTTCTTTATATCCATAAAAACTCAGTTTAGCTGGCGCGCTTCATTCAATAATTCTACTGGTTTCCCTCCTTCAAAATGCATAC
The DNA here is from genome assembly GCF_002910315.2 of Salvelinus sp. IW2-2015. Taxonomy (NCBI): domain Eukaryota; kingdom Metazoa; phylum Chordata; class Actinopteri; order Salmoniformes; family Salmonidae; genus Salvelinus; species Salvelinus sp. IW2-2015. The sequence continues at coordinate 4,649,493 of NC_036845.1, forward strand.
AAAATGAATCCCAAATGTTACCAATAAACTTATCCAAACAAGTCAAACAACGTTTATAATCAAACCACAGGTACCCTAATACATAAATTAATGATAACATTTAAGTCGGAGAATAGTATGTTCATTACCGGAGATAAATAACAAAGAACGCGCTTCCACCCACGCGCATGGAAACACTACAGCCAAAATGGGAGCCACTTAGAAAAACTACAACTTCTAGCTCATTTTTTACAAAAACCAGCCTGAAACTATTTCTAAAGACTGTTGACATCTAGTAGAAGCCCTAGGAACTGCAATCTGGGAGGACTTCGCCTCATAATAAACATGAAAGCCATTGGAAACAGTGGTAGGCTGAAATTATAATTTTTTTGGGGTGGTTTGTCCTCAGGGTTTTGCCTGCCATATCAGTTCTGTTATACTCACAAACATCATTTGAACAGTTTTAGAAACTTTAGAGTGTTTTCTATCCAAATCTACCAATGATATGCATATCCTAGCATATCCTAGCTGAGTAAAAGGCAGTTTACTTTGGGAACGCTTTTCTTACGGACGTGAAAATACTGCTCCCTAACCAAGAGAGGTTAATGTGAGTCTGGAAGGAGAGTTTACAGTCTAACCAGACACCTAGGTATTTGTAGTTATCCACATATTCTAATTCAGAACCGTCCAGAATAGTGATGCTGGACGGGCGGGCAGTTGCGGACAGCGATTGGTTGAAGAGCATGCATTTTGTTTTACTTGCATTTAAGAGCAGTTGGAGGCCACGGAAGGAGAGTTGTATGGCATTGAAGCTCATCTGGAGGTTAGTTAACACAGTGTCCAACGGTATACAGAGTGGTGTCGTCTGCGTAGAGGTGGATTAGAGAATCACCAGCAGCAAGAGCAACATCATTGATTCATACAGAGAAAAAAGTCTGCCCGAGAATATAACCCTGTGGCACCCCCATAGAGACTGCCAGAGGTCCGGACAACAGGCCCTCCGATATAACACACTGAACTCTATCTGAGAAGTAGTTGGTGAACCAGGCGAGGCGGTAATTTGAGAAACCAAGGCTGTTGAGTCTGCCGTTAAGAATGTGGTGATTGACAGAGTCAAAAGCCTTGGTCAGGCCGATGAAGACGTCTGAACAGTACTGTCTCTTATCGATGGCGGCTATGATATCGTTTAGGACCTTGATCGTGGCTGAGGTGCAGCCATGACCAGCTCTGAAACCAGATTGCCCACCGGAGAAGGTACGGTGAGATTCGAAATGGTCGGTAATCTGTTTGTTAACTTGGCTTTCAAAGACCTTAGAAAGGCAGGGTAGAATATATATATAGGTCTGTAGCAGTTTGGGTCTAGAGTGTCTCCCCCTTTGAAGAGGGGGATGACCATGACAGCTTTCCAGTCTATGGGAATCTCAGACAATACGAAAGAGGGGTTGAACAGGCTAGTAATAGGGGTTGCAACAATTTCGACAGATCATTTTAGAAAGAGATGGTCCAGATTGTCTAACCCGGCTGATTTGTAGGGGTCCAGATTTTGCAGCTCTTTCAGAACATCAGCTATCTGGATTTGGGAGAAGTGGGGGAGGTTTGGGCGAGTTGCTGTGGGGAGCGCAGGGCTGTTGACCGGGGTAGGGTTAGCCAGGTGGAAAGCATGGCCAGCCGTAGAAAAATGCTTATTGAAATAAATTCTCAATTATTGTGGATTTATCGGTAGTGACAGTGTTTCCTAGCCTCAGTGCAGTGGACAGCTGGGAGGAGGTGCTCTTATTCTCCATGGACTTTACAGTGTCCCAGTACTTTTTTGAGTTTGTACTACAGGATGCAAATTTCTGTTTGAAAAAGCTAGCCTTAGCTTTCCTAACTGCCTGTGTATATTGGTTCCTAACTTCCCTGAAAAGTTGCATATCACGGGGCTATTTGATGCTAATGCAGAACGCCACAGGATGTTTTTGTGCTGGTCAAGGGCAGACAGGTCTGGAGTGAACCAAGGGCTATATCTATTCCTGGTTCAATTTTTTTTGAATGGAGCATTCTTATTTAAGATGGTGAGGAAGGCACTTTTAAAGAATAACCAGGCATCCTCTACTGACGGGGTGAGGTCAATGTCATTCCAGGATACCAGGATACCGCGGTAAGCAGAATGGGCCTTCGGGGGACGTCGCACCTGAGGGGTCTGTTGGGATCTTCGGGCAGATTATGTCGGTATTCCAGTCGTGAAGGATTGGCGTGGTTCCGTGCCCCGTACCGGCAGTAGAAGGGGTCCGGATATTGTAGCCCAGGAGTGGGCTAGCATGGGCTAGCTCCTGGCTAGTTGGTGCTTGCTACAGGACGGAAACTTTAGCGAGGAGTAGTGAACCCGGGTTGCAGTTAGCTAGCTGCGATGAATCAGACGAAAAGGTTCAGAAGTTTGCGGTAGGAATCCGGGGATATGGAGAGAAAAATAGGTCCGGTATGTTCTGGTTTTAAACGAGTTGTACGAACTGGCGAGAGCTTTCTGAGCTAAAGGTTAGCTGATGACTGCTAGCAGTGGTTAGCTGACTGATAGCTGGTGGCTAGTTAGCTAGCTATGTTCAGTTGAGCTGTTCCAGTTCGGGGGTAAATAGAAATACTTTAGAAAAAAACACAGATTCACACCACATTGGGTGAGGCGGGTTGCAGGAGAGTATTTTGAAGTTGAGGTTTAGGAAAAATATTAAAAAGAATGCAAAGAAAAATATATAAAAAGATATATACATGGGACGAGACAAGACAAAGACGTCTGACTGCTACGCCATCTTGGATGGTAGTGAGAGTTTTGACAGTTGTTAGAGTAGTGATAGTAGTGAGAGGGGTGAGAGTGGTGAGAATAATGACAGCAGTGCGAGTAGTGATAGCAGTGATTGTAGTGAGAGTAGTGATATTAGTGTGAGTAGTGATGGTAGTGATAGTGGTGAGGGTAGTGATAGTAGTGATAGTAGAACGAGTAGTGATAGTCGTGAGAGTAATGATAGTAGTGAGAGTGGTGAGAGTAATGATAGTAGTGCAAGTAGAGAGAGTAGTGAGTTTAGTGATATTAGTGACAGGAGTAATAATAGTAGTGCGAGTATTGAGAGTACTGAGAGTAGGTAGGGTGGGGAGAGTAGTGAGAGAAGTGAGAGTAGTGATAGTAGTGATAGTAATGAGAGAAGTGATAGAAGTGAGAGTGATGATAGTAGTGAGAGAAGTAGTGAGAGTAGTGAGAGTAGTGATAGAAGTGAGAGTAGTAAGAGTAGTCAGAGTATTGAGAGTTGTGATATTCATGATAGTTGTGAGAGTAGTGAGAGTGGTGATAGTAGTGAGAGGAGTAGTGATAGTTGTGAGAGTTGTGAGAGTAGTGATAGTAGTGAGAGTAGTGAGAGTAGTGAGAGAAGTGATAGAAGTGAGAGTAGTGAGAATTGTGAGAGTAGTGAGAGTAATGAGTGTAGTGTGTGTGGTAATATTAGTGATATCTGTGAGAATAGTGAGTGTAGTGAGTTTAGTGAAAATTGTTAGAGTAGTGATAGTAGTGAGAGGGGTGAGAGTGGTGAGAATAATGACAGCAGTGCGAATAGTGATAGCAGTGATTGTAGTGAAAGTAGTGATATTAGTGTGAGTAGTGATGGTAGTGATAGTGGTGAGGGTAGTGATAGTAGTGATAGTAGAGTGAGTAGTGATAGTAGTGAGAGTAGTGATAGTAGTGAGAGTAATGATATTAGTGCGATTGTAAAGTGGTTGTTCCACTGGATATCATAAGGTGAATGCACCAATTTGTAAGTCGCTCTGGATAAGAGCGTCTGCTAAATGACTTAAATGTAAAAGTTAAATGTAGTGCGAGTAGAGAGAGTAGTGAGTTTAGTGATATTAGTGACAGGAGAGTAATGACAGTAGTGAGAGTAGCATTAGTAGTAAGAGTAGTGATAGTATTCATTATAGTGAGATTAGTGAGAGTAGTGATTGTATTGAGAGTAGTGAGAGTAGGGATATTAGTGAGAGTAGTGAGGCTAGTGATAGCAGTGATAGAAATGAGAGTAATGACATTAGTGAGAGTAGTGATGGTAGTGATAGTTGTGAGAGCAGTGATTGTAGTGAGATTAGTGATTGTAGTGAGAGTAGTGAGAGTAGTGAGAGAGGTGATAGCAGTGAGAGGAGTAGTGAGAGTTGTGAGAGTAGTGAGAGTAGTGATAGTTGTGATAGTAGTGAGAGTAGTGAGAGTAGTGGTAGAAGTGAGAGTAGTGACCATAGTGAGAGTAATTAGTGTAGTATGAGTGGTGAGAGTAATGATCGCAGTGATAGTAGTGATATTAGTGAGAGTAGTGTGTGTAGTCAGAGGATTAGTGAGAGTTGTGCGAGTAGTGTGAGTTGTGAGAGTAGTGGTGGTAGTGATAGTTGTGAGAGTGGTGAGGGTAATGATAGGTGTGATAGTAGTGAGAGTAGTGATAGTAGAGAGAGTCGTGAGAGTAGCGAGTGTTGTGAGAGTAATTATAGTAGTGAGAGTTGTGATATTAGTGAGAGTAGTGAGGGTAGTGATAGTCGTGTGAGTGTAGAGAGTAATGATAGTAGTGAGACTGTTGATGGTAGTGATATTATTGAGTGTAGTGAGAGTAGTGAGAGTAGTGATAGTAGCGAGAGTAGTGATTGTAGTGAGAGAAGTGATTGTAGTGTGATTGGTGAGAGTAATGAGCGTAGAGAGAGTTGCGATAGTAGCGGAATTGGAGAGAGTAGTGAGGGTAGTGATAGTAGTGATATTAATGAGAGACTAGTTGAGTTTCAGAGCATCAGCATTTGTGGGTTTGATTACAGGCTCAAAATGGCTAGAAATAACGACTTTCTTATGAAACTCATCAGTCTATTCTTGTTCTGAGACATGAAGTCTATTCCATGCGGGAAATTTCCAAGAAACTAAATTTCTGTTACAACACTGTGTACTACCAGCAAATCACTAGTCTCAATGTCAACAGTGAAGAGGTGACTGTGGGATGCTGGCCTTATAGGCAGAGTTGCAAAAAAAAGCCATATCTCAGACTGGCCAATAAAAAGAAAAGATTAAGATGGGCAAAAGAAACAGACACTGGACAGAGGAACTCTGCCTAGAAGGCCAGCATCCCRGAGTCGCCTCTTCACTGTTGACATTGAGACTAGTGTTTTGCGTGTACTATTTAACGAAGCTGCAGTTGAGGACTTGTGAGGCGTCTGTATCTCAAACTAGACACTCTAATGTACTTGTCCTCTTGCTCAGTTGTGCACCGGGGCCTCCCACTCGTCGCTCTATTCTGGTTAGAGACAGTTTGCGCTGTTCTGTGAAGGGAGTAGTACACAGCGTAGTACACAAGATCTTCAGTTTCTTGGCAATTTCTCTCATGGAATGGCCTTAATTTCTCAGAACAAGAATAGACTGACGAGTTTCAGAAGAAGGTTATTTGTTTCTGGCCATTTTGAGCCTGTAATCGAACCCACAAATGCTGATGCTCCAGATACTCAACTCGTCTGAAGAATGGCAGTTTTATTGCTTCTTTAATCAGCACAACAGTTTTCAGCTGTGCTAACATAATTGCAAGAGGGTTTTCTAATGATCAATTTGCCTTTTAAAATGATAAACTTGGATTAGCTAACACAACGTACCTTTGGAACAAAGGAGTGATGGTTTCTGATAATGGGCCTCTGTACACCTATGTAGATATTCCATCAAAAATCAGCCGTTTCCAGCTACAATAGTAATTTACAACATTAACAATGTCTACCCTATATTTCTGATAAATTTTATGTTATGTTAATGGGCAAAAAATTWGCTTTTCTTTCAATAACAAGGACATTTCTAAGTGACCCCAAACTTTTGAACGGCAGTGTAGGTTGCAATATGGCTTTTTTATCCTGGCTTGTCTTCCCCAGTGATTTTACCCATGCACCTTTACTACTGTACCTCCGATGTAAAAGAAAGTTGACTACCGGATAGATCCAAAGACCTGTTTATTTGACAGAGAAGACACTGAGTGTCCTAGAACTTTATATTCTTACTTAAAACGGTGGGAAACGAATAAAAAGTAATGTAAACATTTTATCAGTAATTACCAGTAGATCTAGTCCCTGAAATCAGGCCCTGTAGTCTTAAGAGGATAAATTAGGATAAACTACAGTTCTCTGTTTTTGCAAGTGTTTTTATCCATTCCATATAAACCCTTAATTAATGTTCACTTGTTCTCACATATACAACTACACAATTGCAATGTCAAAAAAAATGCTGAAGGGAGGAGGAAAACAGTTGTACCAAACAGTTCTGTTTTAGCCTGTTTAGCATCTGTTCACATGCAGCTACTGAAGGCTACACTTCATAGAGGAGTCTCTCTGGGGAATGTCAGTTAAATGACTGCTTTTTAATGAGTTATCCCTCTACCCACCACCGCTTTTTAGCTTGCCACAGGAAAGAGTGTATCCTGGCAACCACAAAGACTCCATACTAAAGGTCATGCCCGACACAAAGGAGTGAATCACTCACATAAATTGTACTGTYAATATCACTGCAGAGATACGGTCAGAGTAGGAGCCACCTTGCTTTATAAATGCTATAAAGCATCCTGTAGCTATCAGCTGACACTTCCCCCTGGTGTATAACAAAACATGCCTTATTTTAGCATTTCATTGAATTGTATTTTATGGTACATTATGCTAATAGTGACTCGAGCGGGAAGTATTTCAGCCCCTTCTTAAAGTGATGATGCAACACGGTTGTCGTTGTATCACTATAGAAGGTGCAAAACATTGAGGATAGTGATTGATGAGGCAGGCAACACCCCACAATGTAAAGTGCATTAGGGTCCACATAAATGTAAGGGATTAGTAGCATTAACTGTCATCTAGAGGCTTTATTCACGAGCACAGTTGAACTTGACCCGTGATAACCTTTGACCTTTTGGATTTCCCATTCTCAATTACCTTTGCCTATGTGAATGACCTTTGAAATGTACACTAATCCAGTAGTTTGTAAGCAGGACACATCCCAGAGTATCAGTGTGATACACACCCAGTCTGTATTGGAGATTATCCTCACTCTGGACTGTGACCTTTAGCTAAAGTTTGAAAATGATCTCAGACCAGACCCAGTCTTAACCCCAACCCTCCACCATCAAACCTGTTTACAATGCCTTTTAGCATCTGATGTCAGACCAGTCCTAACCCCAAACCCCTACCACCAAACCTGTTTACAATGCCTCTAGCGTCTGATCTCAGTCCCAGCCAATTATTAGTATATACACTAGATGACTGACAGAAGCTGTGTTGAGGCCACCGCACTTCCCTCACCGCAGTAAAACTAACATTTTGGAAGCTATAGAAATGCATTTACTAATGTCTAGATATGTTTTTGGCACGTTTATTCTATTACAGACACCTTAATGCATACTTTCAAATTGTATTATGTGAGTTAACCATAAAAATATATATTTTTTAAATATATTGAAAAAAAATCCTTAAAGTATGATTTTTAGGAAGTGCTAATGCTACTCTCCCCACTACAACAACAAAATGCTCAAAAACATATCATGTTGTCCTTGAATCATGTAAAGTAAACTAAATACGATAGAATTCCATTCAATTATATGGAGGACTGCTTTTCTGAGGAGTGCCAATATGGCCGACCGGTGAATTCAAAGCCTCTCATGAGCCAATACATAGCATCAGCAATCCAGGGTTTATATACATCATTGGTCCCAACCCCAACCCCCATCACCACACCTGTTTACAATGCATTTCAGCATCTGATCTCAGACCAGTCTCAACCCCAACCTCTGACCAACAAACCTGTTTGCAACACCCCACCAGCATCCATCCAGCAGGATGACCAGAGAGCGCAGACCATTACATGGTACTGTACCTACCAGGGTTGGTGTCAATTCCATCTCAACCCAGTCAATTTGGGAAGTTAACTGAGGAGGAGTTTCAGTTTACTTCCTGAATTGACTAGATTGAATCAACCATAACCCTGATACCTAGACATTTGGGTAGACTGGGTTGTAACGATCGGCTAAGGGAGGAGACCAAAACGCAGCGTGGTAAGTGTTCATTTTAATTTAATAAATAAACTGAACACTGAAACAACAACAAACAACAAAGAGAGTGAACGAAACGAAACAGTCCTGTCTGGTGCAGACACAAAACAGAAAACAACTACCCACAAAACCCATGTAGGCAAGAGCTACCTAAGTATGGTTCTCAATCAGAGACAACGATAGACAGCTGCCTCTGATTGAGAACCACACCCGACCAACCAACAAAGAAATACAAAACATAGAACACAGAACATAGAATGCCCACCCCAACTCACGCCCTGACCAAACCAAAATAGAGACATAAAAATGATCTCTAAGGTCAGGGCGTGACATGGGTGTACTGTGCTGTACTGTACTGTACTGCCCTAGTTCAAACAGCGGGTGGGGAACACACAGAACAGTGGTCAGTGCAGGCAAATTTTCAGTCTTCGGCATTGGTCATTCTGTAGTCAGTGCTGTGGTCAGTGCAGTGGTCAGTGCTGTGGTCAATGCTGTGCAGTCTGTGTTCAGAAGTGCTTAATATAATTCTGATTTAAATAGCTATAAATCTGAACTCAGAGTGAATATTAATCGAAAAGGTTCTCTCTCACAATGAGGCAATTAAACTAAGGCTAAGGCAATCTGTTCATCTCCACAAAAAGTATTATCATAATAGAAATGTGAAGTCATTTTCTGTATTCATGGTTGACAAATAAAATGGCAGATTATTTTTTTTTTGGAACGTCTGAGTTAATTCTCTACAACAAATAATGGCTTTTGTGAACATCCCCCAAAATTTTATAGCATTTTTCACTGTGGTGAAGTTAATTTAAATTCTGATTGATTGATAGGTTTTGCTGCCCAATTCATAGCGAAACAAAGAGAGTGTGGCAAATGATTGCAATGAATAAAATCTTCCCTTTTAATTGAAAGACGGGGAAGTTTAAATTAATACTTGAGGGACACGCCAGTGGTACAAATCTCAAGTTCTCTTACAAACATGAAGTATTGTTCTTCTCTGGCTCTTTGAAAAACATCTGACAAGTGCTCAATGTAGACTTAAAGGGATAGTTCAAAGTAAGTAAACAGATATCGAAATATGTCATTTTGCTTTAAAAGCTAGTCTGTGAAATAAATACACCCCTTTCATCTCAATTAATTTCCTCCTTGTTGCCAACGAATTACAGTGGAACTGTGCTTATAACACGTTTATGTAAACTTTATTACCTCTACATTTCTTCTCCATTTTTCTCATTTATGAAGAAAACGTCAGACGTTATATAAAAAATATAAAAAATATTCCCACCTCTTTTCTTTTCTTGAAAAGCTGTGTTTGCACACCTACATCTCTCTTACACACATTAATACAGTACACGTCCCACAGTCTCCTCATCCCGGGCACCTGAGGTCCATCCTTAGACTGTACCAGTCTTGTCTAACAATGTTTTGTCTATCTGTCTAGACACCCTGCTCTTCCAGGGCTATAAAATCCTCCTCAGGACATGAATGGTGAACAGTGGTGGTCTTTCTCTACCTTTTTAGGGAGCCTTTGCTCGCTGTGGCACATCTGATATCTCGATAGGTTGTCTCTGTCATGCTGACCCACTATGGATTAGTTAAGAAACCCCTGTCGTTGTCTCGTTCATGCTGACCCACTATGGATTAGTCAGAAACCCCTGCCGTTGTCTCTGGCATGCTGACCCACTATGGATTAGTCAAACCCCTGCCGTTGTCTCTGTCATGCTGACCCACTATGGATTAGTCAGAAACCCCTGCCGTTGTCTCTGTCATGCTGACCCACTATGGATTAGTCAGAAACCCCTGCCGTTGTCTCTGTCATGCTGACCCACTATGGATTAGTCAGAAACCCCTGCCGTTGTCTCTGTCATGCTGACCCACTATGGATAGTCAGAAAACCCTGCCGTTGTCTCTGTCATGCTGACCCACTATGGATTAGTCAGAAACCCCTGTCGTTGTCTCTGTCATGCTGACCCACTATGGATTAGTCAGAAACCCCTGCCGTTGTCTCTGTCATGCTGACCCACTATGGATTAGTCAGAAACCCCTGCCGTTGTCTCTGTCATGCTGACCCACTATGGATTAGTCAGAAACCCCTGCCGTTGTCTCTGTCATGCTGACCCACATGGATTAGTCAGAAAACCTCTGCCGTTGTCTCTGTCATGCTGACCCACTATGGATTAGTCAGAAACCCCTGCCGTTGTCTCTGTCATGCTGACCCACTATGGATTAGTCAGAAACCCTGCCGTTGTCTCTGTCATGCTGACCCACTATGGATTAGTCAGAAACCCCTGCCGTTGTCTCTGTCATGCTGACCCACTATGGATTAGTCAGAAACCCCTGCCGTTGTCTCTGTCATGCTGACCCACTATGGATTAGTCAGAAACCTCTGCCGTTGTCTCTGTCATGCTGAACCACTATGGATTAGTCAGAAACCCCTGCGCTGTCTCTGTCATGCTGACCCACTATGGATTAGTCAGAAACCCCTGCCGTGTTCTCTGTCATGCTGACCCACTATGGATTAGTCAGAAACCTCTGCCGTTGTCTTTTTCATGCTGACCCACTATGGATTAGTCAGAAACCCCTGCCGTTGTCTCTGTCATGCTGACCCACTATGGATTAGTCAGAAACCTCTGCCTTGTCTCTGTCATGCTGACCCACTATGGATTAGTCAGAAACCCCTGCCGTTGTCTCTGTCATGCTGACCCACTATGGATTAGTCAGAAACCTCTGCCGTTGTCTCTGTCATGCTGACCCACTATGGATTAGTCAGAAACCCCTGCCGTGTCTCTGTCATGCTGACCCACTATGGATTAGTCAGAAACCCCTGCCGTTGTCTCTGTCATGCTGACCCACTATGGATTAGCAGAAACCTCTGCCGTTGTCTCTGTCATGCTGACCCACTATGGATTAGTCAGAAACCCCTGCCGTTGTCTCTGTCATGCTGACCCACTATGGATTAGTCAGAAACCCCTGCCGTTGTCTCTGTCATGCTGACCCACTATGGATTAGTCAGAAACCCCTGCCGTTGTCTCTGTCATGCTGACCCACTATGGATTAGTCAGAAACCCCTGCCGTTGTCTCTGTCATGCTGACCCACTATGGATTAGTCAGAAACCCCTGCCGTGTTCTCTGTCATGCTGAACCACTATGGATTAGTCAGAAACCCCTGTCGTTGTCTCTGTCATGCTGAACCACTATGGATTAGTCAGAAACCCCTGCCGTTGTCTCTGTCATGCTGACCCACTATGGATTAGTCAGAAACCCCTGCCGTTGTCTCTGTCATGCTGACCCACTATGGATTAGTCAGAAACCCCTGCCGTTGTCTCTGTCATGCTGACCCACTATGGATTAGTCAGAAACCCCTGTCGTTGTCTCTGTCATGCTGACCCACTATGGATTAGTCAGAAACCCCTGTCGTTGTCTCTGTCATGCTGACCCACTATGGATTAGTCAGAAACCCCTGCCGTTGTCTCTGTCATGCTGACCCAATGGATTAGTCAGAAACCCCTGCCGTTGTCTCTGTCATGCTGGCCCACTATGGATTAGTCAGAAACCCCTGCCTTGTCTCTGTCATGCTGACCCACTATGGATTAGTCAGAAACCCCTGTCGTTGTCTCTGTCATGCTGACCACTATGGATTAGTCAGAAACCCCTGCCGTTGTCTCTGTCATGCTGACCCACTATGGATTAGTCAGAAACCCCTGCCGTTGTCTCTGTCATGCTGACCCACTATGGATTAGTCAGAAACCCTGCCGTTGTCTCTGTTATGCTGACCCACTATGGATTAGCAGAAACCCCTGTCGTTGTCTCTGTCATGTTGACCCACTATGGATTAGTCAGAAAACCCCTGCGTTGTCTCTGTCATGCTGACCCACTATGGATTAGTCAGAAACCCCTGCCGTTGTCTCTGTCATGCTGACCCACTATGGATTAGTCAGAAACCCCTGCGTTGTCTCTGTCATGCTGACCCACTATGGATTAGTCAGAAACCCCTGCCGTTGTCCTGTCATGCTGGCCCACTATGGATTAGTCAGAAACCCCTGCCGTTGTCTCTGTCATGCTGACCCACTATGGATTAGTCAGAAACCCCTGTCGTTGTCTCTGTCATGCTGACCCCTATGGATTAGTCAGAAACCCCTGCCGTTGTCTCTGTCATGCTGACCCACTATGGATTAGTCAGAAACCCCTGCCTTGTCTCTGTCATGCTGACCCACTATGGATTAGTCAGAAACCCCTGCCGTTGTCTCTGTCATGCTGACCCACTATGGATTAGTCAAAACCCCTGTCGTTGTCTCTGTCATGCTGACCCACTATGGATTAGTCAGAAACCCTGCGTTGTCTCTGTCATGCTGACCCACTATGGATTAGTCAGAAACCCCTGCCGTTGTCTCTGTCATGCTGCACCACTATGGATTAGTCAGAAACCCCTGCCGTGTCTCTGTCATGCTGACCCACTAGTGATTAGTCAGAAACCCCTGCGTTGTCTCTGTCATGCTGACCCACTATGGATTAGTCAGAAACCCCTGCCGTTGTCTCTGTCATGCTGACCCACTATGGATTAGTCAGAAACCCCTGCCGTTCACCTAAAAGAGAGTCATCCTTCCCGCCAGAATCTATAAAGGCCACAGGTCGAAGTGACTATGCATAGGTAACAAACAAACAGCGAGTGTACAAAAGAGAGGGGGCAGGGGGGGTCAATGTAAATTGTCCAGTTGCGATTTTATGAATTGTTCAGCAGTCTTATGGCTTGGGGGTAGGTGCTGTTGAGGAGCCTTTTGGTCCTAGACTTGGCGCTCCGGTACCGCTTGCCGTGTGGTAGCAGAGAGAACAGTCTTTAACTTGGGTGATGATGTGGCCAGATTGATGTTCTGTCTTCTTGTTCTTCTTCTTCTTCTTTGCCACAGAAGAACAAGACCAGCCCTCGGTAAAAAGGAAGGATTTGATTTAGCCACTGAGCTCCCTAAGTGGCTAGAGTTTAGTCGACATGCTCCTAACAACAAAGGCCACCCATGAGGGAGAGAGACAGACATTTTTCACAGACAGATTTAATCGGTAAAGCAATTCAATTCAATTATTACATGAACTTCGGATGTTTAAACAAAACTTTGCAATTATACTTCATTCTAATGATTCCCTGTCATTTGAACAGAAAGTATGAGTTTTAAACAGCATTTTAATTGATTGCAATTTTAGGAACAAAAAGAAGAAGGGGTTGCTACAGGTACCAGAAAACAAATCCATCATGTGAGTGCTCAGATAGTGCTTATCAGACCAGCTTGTACAAACAAACACAACATTTACTCACCCCAGTAAAGCTTTGTCTTACAGTAACAAATGTCACGGGAACTTCAACGTGACTTATCACAGGTTATTCACCTTGTGTTAAAATGTGAGGCCATTGTGTTGTAGATCGATGTCGTTTTCTCCAGGCAGCAAAATAAATGCTGTTTGTCAATACCGCATGTGCTTAACCTTTGTAGAACCAGCTCTGCATTTTTTCCTGTTAGTTGTATATCACCCAACCTTTAAGAGAAATCCATCTACCACCTTTGTCACACTTTTATATTTTCTTTACATCCATTATGACATTTACAGGAAATGACATTCTACGACAGGGATCCAGACAGACATTAATATTTGAAAATTCTCAGACCGCTTTGTTGACTCAAGCTGAACTTTAGAGATGATCTTGGAGGAAATAATGTGATATAATGCATGTGTATACCAGCTTTATGGAGACAATAAGGATCATATAAGGCTGAGAAGCTGGGAAATCAACAAATAACAAAAAATGGAATAGAACGCATCAGACAGCATTGACCCTCTTAGATATACCACAAACAGCATTTGAACAATATAACGGTTGTTGCCCTGATCCTGTGAGATCACAAGTGGTTAACAAAATCCCAATCCAACGTAAACTAACCATAACCTCAACCCAGAGTCAACAACTGTCTTCTAAGTGACATACTTCAGGTCAGTTTCTTCCCCAATGCTGTGGCCCTCATCAACCGGTCATGGGGCTCATAGGGATTACGTGACTTTGCATTAAGCCGATCACCGACCTTGCCATGACCTCTAATACACCTCCACACAACACTGTACAGTATATACACTGTATATATTCTCCACACAGCATCCCTCCCTCTGCTTAAATAGATAGAGCCCTTCTGTAAATTGTACACTACCACTGTTATCAGCAAATACTCCAGAGTTACATGTTTTACTGTATGTTTACTGTGTTTACATTGTATATCCTGTATGATGTCTATGTGGACTTGTGTCTGTATTACGTTTGCATATTGTCTATTGCTGGCAGCACTTTCTCACTATGGCAAATTCTGGGTATGTGTAAATATACTTGGTGGCCGCTTCAGACTTTTACGCCTTTCCTACGCGCTTCTCAGTATTTGGTATTCAGATTTTATTCAGTCTCATAATGTACAGTGCAGATGTGGCTACTTTGCTAGCTTGAAATACATTTAATTCAACCGCTGAAAACCCTCCCACTTGCTGGCCAACAGATTTTCTGAGTTTTCATTAGAAAGGCTTTTCAGTAGGCCTACATGTATCTTAAGCCATCCCTTTAAATACGGTGTTCCTTTAAGTTATAATTTTGTCGACAGACTCACTAGAATATATGGAGGGAACAGGTTCAGAATATTAGGGATCAATGAAAGAAAGCCATCTAAATATATGCATATTCGTCTCCATCTCTTCAACCCCCCCATACTCCAATCTAAATATACAAAATATACTCTAATCTTGTAGATTATTTAGGGTTAGGAAAGTATTTATGAATAATAAAAAACTGTTTTGAAGAGCCTTTGATTAATTCTGAAAATTTACCCATACAGTTCTTCAACCCATGGTAATGTTGGAAGATTAGTGTACATACTGTATAATTATAATAGGGATAATAGTGTACAATAGTAGGCTACATTCTTGTCTATTGCCTGCACTAACCATGGAACTGTGTGATGACACAGCCAAGTATTGCACCATGCATCGGGTTCAAACTGTTACGGCTTGGTCTGCGCTCCACAACATAACGATTTAATTAGCCTTCATGTCTTTTTTTTATCAACTTTTACTAATGATCCTCAGCAACAACCACACGGCCGTGACAGTGTTTACAGAGGAAGCACATGAAGGTAAATAAAACAATGTAATTAAATGGAATGATATTCAACTGCCAATTTACTGTTAGAACTAACAGTAAATTGGCAGTTRAATATGTGTGGTTATTAGGCCTAATGACGGTCGATACTGATAGTGGCTAATATTTAACATTAAGGAACATAGGAAACAGAGAAAGTCAGGGTAGCCTGTAATTAATACATTCTAGAGCCCATCCCTGTAAGTCAAAAGGCCGTCAAATTWAAATTCTGCATAATGGCACAGCATTTCATAAACTTTTTTGTGGGGAAGTTGATATGTTGGTATGTTTCAGTTTGCTGCCATATGACTGATTTCAAATTTGTCTCAAGCGATTATAAGTGTAATTTTATATTTACAATTCCCTTATCCAAACGGATTAATAATTTACCTAGTGCATGGAGAATAGTGTTATTTAAAAAATAAAGTAGATGCTTTTTCCACATGGAACCGGTAGGTTCGCTAGACCTTATTCTAGGTTTCCTCGTGCGTAAAGGTGGTGGAATTATTAGGGAATTAAGTCAAGGTCAGAATACAGTGTATCTGTAGACACACCTCCGCCACACCTTAATTTATTTGATCTCCACCCCAAACAAATAGCAGGTGAATAGCACGCTATTCTCATGTTTGAATTCAAGGTCAGAATATACAGTGCATAGAGAGAAGAGCGCATAAAAACTAAATTACGTAAAATTTACGCTCGCTTGACTCGGGTTGGAATTACCCTCTTGGTAAATAAAAGTGTTTCTGATTCCATTATAATTCATCTCAAATGCTAAAATGTGGAGGTTGTGTTCTCGTTTCCACAACAGGCCTACAACACGGTGTAGCCTACTGTTTGGGACAGATTATGGTTCTTCTTCTTACACAATATTGCACCTTAACACCGGTTTGAGTGCTGCAGCTGCAGTATAGGATAGCAGCCATAGCCATAGCACAGCCACGGCTACTGTACAATAATGTGCTCATTATGTTTGTGCTCATGTAACATGACAGGATTATATTTTCCACTGCCCTTTATTGCATCGGGAAGAATCATTTAATTCCGACTGGGACTCATGCAAACACACTTAGTTAAATTAGCTCACCCATATTTTATGATAGTGGAGCATCTCACTGTGGAAATCCTGTTAGGAATTCATCCATGTGCTCCTGTTCTTCTGCTGGATTCATTTTAGATTACTTGCTCTGATAGTCACTAGGTGACAATGCAGCAGCCAACGGGTAGAAAAATAATTATTCATATACATAAAAGAGGGACAAAATAAAGTGTTCCCAGATAGGTGGATTAGCGGGAGAGATCAAGAGAGAGGGTTGATTCTTTACAGAAGGCCTAGTCACACGTGCACAGACGGAGCCTTGCACTCAGAGAATTGACTTGGCACATAATACATTTGATCCAGAAATGAGTTAAGAATGTTTAAATTCTGGCAAGCCATGGAATTAATGAAGTGATGTTCATAGAGAGTAATGAGCATAGACAGAGTGACATTAGCTGGTTTCTGGGGGTCGTTAGCAGTGGTGTAGTGGAGGGTGTATGCAGGTCTATGCTGTATTTATATGCCTTACTAGCTCTGACTTTGCTGATAGCTACTTTATTGAAGAACATTTGACTTACTATGACTGTGATATGTGGTTGTCCCACCTAGCTATCTTTAGATGAATGCACTAACTGTAAAATGCTCTGGATAAGAGTGTCTGCTAAATGACTAAAATGTCAAATGTATACCCACTTATTTTGTCAGTGGGCATTGCATATACTCACGTCTATTTCTGCCAAAAAACGCATTTTATAAAAAAATAAGTTTACGTTCAAATGGAAAGTGGTTTCATTTCAAGTTAATGTGTCCTGTTAGCTAGCTAATGCTAGCTGGCTGGCTTGCTAGCTAACGTTACGAGTATGATCTTATTATTCGTATCTCAGAGCCATTTGCTTGACTAGTTATAGCCTAATGTTAGCTAGCTAACATTGAACCTGGTTGGTTAGCTACCTGCAGATTCATGCAGGGTAGTAACGTCATGCGTTGGGATTATGGTTCACTGTTTAGCTAGCTAGCTACATGTCTTAACAATAGACTTCACTCTGCAAGTATCCATTTCAATACAATGTCACTGCAACAACTGTTGATAGATGTACTAGATGGTAAATTCACTCTGGCTATCTACTCCGACAATCTGACAGCACAGTTGTAGTCACCAATGCTCTGGATAACATAACAGCCTAACCAGCTCTGCTAGGGCAAGTAATGTTCAGGGAGCTGTTCTCTTAATTGTGTCTGGAAGTAGCTAGAACGTTAGCTTGGATGCTTGACTGCTTTTTATTTTTTTATTTTTTTATTATTATTATTTTGAACAAAACAAATACAAAAACAGGAATATACAAACAAGAGCACATAAACCTAACAGACAGAGGTATTACATATCGAGATACATTGTCAAAACATTTCATGGTACGTATTGCTTTTTAGTTTTTACACTTACTGATCATTTCAAAATAATATTTCAATTATATCTTAATTATGGCTGCAGGGGCAGTATTGAGTAGCTTGGATGAAAGGTGCCCATTTCAAACGGCCTGCTCCTTAGTCATAGTTCCTAATATTTGCATATCATTAGTAGTATTGGATAGAAAACACTCCAAAGTTTCTAAAACTGTTTGAATTATGTCTGTGAGATTAACAGAACTCATATTGGCAGGCAAAATCCTGAGTTGAAATCAAAACAGGAAGTCAGAAATCTGAGCTTGTCTGTATTCACCAGAGTCCTTTAAGAAATCCAATTGAGTTATGACTGAGGTTGCACTGCCTAGGGGTTCCACTAGATGTCAGCAATCAATAGAAATTCCAATGAGACTTCTATGATGTTGTGGGAGAGAATGAGAGCAGAATCAGTCAGTTGTCCATCAAGCAGCCATTCGCTGCTCATGCCTTTTCTTCATGCAAGCCACTGACGTTCCATTGCTCACGCAGACAAGAACGAATACTCCGGTTGGAACTTTATTGAAGCTATATGTTAAAAACATCCTAATGATTGATTCAGTACTTAGTTTGAAATGTTTCTTCGACCGGTAATATCACATTTTGAAGTTTTTGTCCGATATGAAGCTGACCAGAATTAGCATTTGGACATGTTTACCAAACGCGCTAACAATTGGACATAAATAACGGATTTCTTTCGAACAAAACAAACATTTATTGTGGACCTGGGATTCCTGCTGTGCTTTCTGATCTAGATCAACAAAGGTAATTAAATATTTATCATGTATTTTATTGTTTATAGTGACGCTATCTTTGCAGCTGTGGTATGCTACTTTGAGCGCCGTCTCAGATTATAGCGTGATATTATTTTTCCGTAATTTGTTTTTGAAATCTGACACAGCGGTTGCATTAAGGAGAGGTATATCTATAATTCAATGTGTATAACTTGTATTATCATCTATATTTATGATGAGTATTCATGTTGAAACGATGGGCTATACAAAATCACTTGATGTTTTTGCATTTAGTGAATCTTGTAGCCTCAATGTAAACTCAGTTTTTTTTAATATAAATATGAATTTAATCAAACAAAACATGCATGTATTGTGTTACATGAAGTCCTATGAGTGTCATCTGATGAAAATAATTGAAGGTTAGTGATTCATTTTATCTCTATTCTGGTTTTTGTGAAGCTATATTTAGCTGGGAAAAATGGCTGTGATTATTTTTGGTTTTGTGGTGACCTAACATAATCGTTTGTAGTGCTTTCGCTGAAAAGCCTATTTGAAATCGGACACTTTGGTGGGATTAACAACAAGATTACCTTTAAAATGATATAAGACACATGTATGTTTGAGGAATTTTAATTATGAGATTTCTGGTTTTTGAATTTGGCGCCCTGCACTTGGACTGGCTGTTGTCATATTGGTCCCGATATCGGGACTGCAGCCATACAATGTGAAGAGGGGTTTGCTCTCCACCCACTTCATTTTATGGATAAAGAATCTGCCATGAAAAATAAACAAATKAACAATGAAAGTTAAATCAGGGTCCATATAATTTGGATCAAAATAAAACATAATATCAGTCTTTCAAATGAACATTAATAGTAGTTTMTTTTTAAATACAATTGTCTAACTCACTCCAAAATCTTCTGACATAAGAACAGTCCCAAAATAAAGAGTATCTGTGTTACAACCACAAAATACACATCTGTTATCAATAGCTACAGTATTKTGAATCTGTCTATAATAAAGGTCTTTACAGTGTCACACCCTGATCTGTTTCACCTGTCTTGTGGTTGTCTCCACCCCCCTCCAGGTGTTGCTCATTTTCCCCATTATCTCCTGTGCATTTATACCTGTGTTTTCTGTTTGTCTGTTGCCAGTTMGTCTTGTCCCGTCAAGCCTACCAGCGTGTTTTCCCCGTGCTCCTGTTTCTCTTTAGCCCTTGTTTTTCTAGTTTTTACGATTTTGACCACTRTGCTTGCCCTGACCCTGAGCCTGCCTGCCGTTCTGTACCTGTCTGACTCTGCCCTGGATTACCGACCTCTGCCTGCCCTTGACCTGTCGTCCGCCTGCCCCGTTTGTTAATAAACATCTGTGATTTGAACTTTCTGCATCTGGGTCTTATCCTGAGGTCTGATAGTACGAACTGGCCATGACTTACCCAGCACACTTGGACCAGCTCCACAATGYTGTCTCTTCCCAAGGGGCCACCACTGGAAGACATGARGAGTTACTTCAAGGTCTTATGGAAGGATTCCAGACCTTGGCGCAACTCAATGACCGTGCCTWACATACATTGCTGGAGCAATTCCGCRGATTGTCTGTTAGGCATCCCGCCACAACAGTGACCCCCCCAGCCTGTCAGTTACTCCCCAATCATTTATCTCCAAGTGTTCTCTCATTTTTGAGCTGCAGCCCTCTTCATTTCCCTCGGATCGCTCGAGGATAGCGTACTTGATAAYGCTGTTGTCTAGGAGGGCTCTCGCCTGGGCTATSGTGGTGTRGGAGSAACAATCCACCGTTTGCCTCAGTCTGGAGGAATTCGTGGCGGAGGTACGTAAAGTGTTTGATTCTCTGTTGTCCGGGAGAGAGGCGGCTCGTAAGCTGCTCCAACTACGTCAGGATTCCTGTAGTGTGGCAGACTATGCAGTGGTCTGACCAATGCTCCTGCTGTGTTCCAGGTCCTGGTTAACGACATTCTCCGGGACATGTTGWACCGGWTCGTGTTYGTCTACCTCAACGACATCCTCGTCTTTTCCTGCTCAGCTCATGAACACRTTCTCCACGTTCGACAGGTCCYCCAGTGTCTCCTGGAGAACCAGCTTTTTGTCAAAGAAGAGAAATGCGAGTTCCATCGTGCCACCATCTCTTTCCTTGGATACATCATCGCTGCTGGTAATGTGCAGATGGATCACAGAAAGGTGAGAGGGATGGTGGATTGGCCCCAATCCACATTCAGAGTGCAATGCTGCAACGCTTCTTAGGATTTGCCCATTTCTATCGCTGTTTTATCCGGGGTTACAGCACCCTGGCTACCCTCCTTTCAGCACTCACCTCTCCCAAGGTCCCCAGCTGCTTCACGTRGTCCCCAGCTGCTGACCAGGCGTTCCTGGACCTTAAGCACCGCTTCATCACAGCTCCCATATTAATCCATCCGGACCCGTCCCATCAGTTCGTGGTGGAGGTAGACACGGAGTGTCGGAGTGGGGGCCRTCCTTTCCCAGCGTTCTGCCCTGGACCTTAAGCTGCATCCCTGCGCCTTCTTCTCCCATCATCTTAACACCACAGAGAGGAATTATCATGTGGGGAATCGAGAACTATTTGCGGTGAAGATGGCATTGGAGGAGTGGAGGCACTGGTTAGAGGGGGCGGAACATCCATTCATTGTATGAATGGATCACAAGAACCTGGAATATCTCAGCACCGCCAAGCGTCTCMACTCCAGACAAGCTCGATGGGMYCTGCTGTTCACCYGGTTCTCCTATCTCCCGGCATCTAAGAATRTTAAGCTGGATGCGCTTTCACGTTGCTATAGCCCGGCTGCTACACCCTCGGACCTCGAGATCATTCTTCATACCTCGTGTCTGGCAGGCTACACTCATCTGGGGAATAGAGAACCAGGTCCGTGAGGCACAGCGTTACTGGGGGGGGGGCGGATAACCCGGATGTTTGTCCCAGACGCGGCCCGCTCCCCGGTCCTGGAATGGGCTCATTCCTCCAGGCTTGCCTGCCACCCTGGCTCCCGTTTGTGCGACAACGCTTTTGGTGGCCCACCATGGTCCCTGATGTCTCCGCGTTCATCGCTGCCTGCACTGACTGTGCTCAGAATAAGACTCCTCGGCAAGCTCAGGCAGGCCTCCTTCAACTTCTTCCTGTCCYTCACCGTCCCTGTTTGCATATATCCCTGGACTTCRTCACTGGTCTCCCTCTGTCTGATAGCAACACCACTATCCTCACAGTGGTGGACAGGTTTTCCAAAGCTGCYCATTTCATTCCCCTCCCCAAGCTACAGTCTGCCAAGGAGACAGCCCAGCTCATGGTCTTCCGGATCCAACCCCACCACCTGGAGCCAGCAACTCGTGTGGGTAGAATATGGATGAAACACCCTCCCCTGCTTAGCCACTKGTCTCTTGCCTTYTGAGTGTTCGATGGGTTATCAGCCCCCTCTCAACCCTGAGCATGAGGAAGAGGTCAACTGTCTGCTCTTCTCAAGACCATCTCCAGGTATCGACGACAGGCGGACCGCCACCGTCTCGTCTACCGCTATCGTCTCGGGCAGAGGGTGTGGCTGTCTTCTTGGGACCTGCCCCTCCAGGTGGASTTCTGTAAACTTTCCCCATTTTATAGGCCTTTTCCCCATTTCTAAGATCCATAGCCCCTCTGTGATTCGTCTTCTGTTGCCCCGCACCCTCCGTATACATCCCACTTTTCTTGTATGAAGGATTAAACYTCTGTCTCACAGCCCTCTGTCTCCTCTTTCCCATTGTTCTTCAACTTTAGTGTATGATATACCATTTTGTACCTCTGAGTCTCTACTTTTATCCAGTGTAAAAAAACACAATTTCAAATAAGCCAGTCGGTTACATATGACTGGGATAATGCCTTTGGCTGCTAGACAATGTTATAAAGTAGTGTGCCAAGAGTGTGCAAAGCTGTCATCAAGGCAAAGGGTGGCTACTTTGAATAATATAAAATATATTTMGATTTTTTAAACATTGTTTTTGGTTACTACATGATTTCTTAATAGTTATTTCAGAGTTCTAAAATGTAGAAAATAGTCAAAATAAAGAAAAACCCTGGAATGAGTAGGTAGGTGTGTCCAAACTTTTGGCTGGTACTGTACATGTAAGCATATATGTTTACTTTGGTTGGAGTTAGTCAATCACTGTTAGTTGAACATGTCCATAACCTTATAATCTTGAGTTGTCACAGTTTAGAGAAAGAGGAGAAAATATATGAAAGCCAAAGGACAAATTGGAGGTAGGTTTCTCTAGCCACAACATAAAACCACAACACACAAAAATATAAACACTAAAGCAATAGCAGTCTTGAAAATATTTGTCCTCTAAGTTACATTTATTGTGGAAAATGTATAATACTTCTATGTAGTTCCATTCCCCAATATTTGTCACACCCTGATCTGTTTCACCTTTCTTCGTTATTGTCTCCACCCCCTCCAGATGTCGCTTGTTTTCCCTGGTRTATTTATCCCTGTGTTTCCTGTCTCTCTGTGCCAGTTCGTCTTGTATGTTCCAAGTCAACCAGATTTTTTTCCCCGTTCTCCTACTTTTTGCATTCTCCTTTTTCCTAGTCCTCCCGGTTTTGGCCCTTGCCTGTTTCTGGACTCTGTACCAGCCTGCCTGACCATTCTGCCTGCCTTGACCACGAGCCTGTCTGCCACTCTGTACCTCCTGGACTCTGATCCTGGACTCTTTTGCCTGTCCACGACCATTCTCTTGCCTACTCCTTTTATTTGAATAAACATCGTAAGACTCCAACCATCTGCCTCCTGTGTCTGCATCTGGGTCTCGCCTTGTGCCTTGATAATATTGATGTATATCATAAAGAATAAATATTCAGGCTGAGCTCTAGCTCCAGGCAGATCAGAACACAAATCTGAAGTCTTTGGGCTAGCCCACATTTAATTGGGAGAAAAAATACTTTCAAAAGACCCTTCGTGGCTTCTGTGTTGCACATTTGGCCTCATTTGATTCTCTGTGACTCTTGCAGATGTTTCCCTCCAAACGTAAAATCCCCTTTAATTAGCTCAAAGGAACAGCTAGACAGAGTGAAGTGGCTTCTGGGATGCCTGGCCGTGTGGCGGACGTGTTCTGTTCTTTTCCTCAGCTCATGTTTAGGATATCAAGTTATATTGAAATCAACAGACAACATGTCATTGAGAAAATGTTTTTGTTGAAAGAAATCATAAAAAAAATCATTAATCAGCTCTTCTAAAGTGTATGGAAATAAGGGATTTMTTTTTTGCATTGTAACTTTCTTTCAGGATACATGGAGGTGCAGTGAAATCTCTTTACTGGAATATCAGTGACCGTGAAATCAAAAACATGCAGACATGAGACTTCTATGCCTGCCTCAACTACACCCAACCTCTTCAAAGTCATTTGATCTATAATGTCAAACACTTTAATACGATTACCTTCAAGGAATTACAATAAAATAAGAAAAAAATTGAAAAGATCCAACATATAACCGATGCCCTGCACGTTCTGTTTTCCCCCCGCACACCATCCGGACATCTTGAGGTTTAATTGGGAATTTTATGTCACCTGCAGGTGATGCTGGGCATATTACTCCCCCGCTCAGACACCTGTCGTCACCAAGGTCATCCTCAATACGGCTGTGTCTTAACACACTGGCTGCCTAGAAGACAAAGAGGGCTGCATGATTTGCATGCATAATACGGCAGAGCTCAGTCAAAAAGGAACATTTTATTCAGGAATGTATAATGGTTTGGCCTCTATTCTTTAATATACTGTTTAGAGGATTCAGGCATGAAAACTGCAGGTTAAGTTAAATTGGTAGTAAGGGAGTTTGTGGTAAGAGTAGGTTCGAGGGTAGATATATTTTTGTTTTACTGCCCTTTACTGTAGAGCAAGTAAGGAGCGGCAATGTGCTTGTGGAGAATATGAATAAAATACTCAACTTTGTATGTTTGAGATATGAATAGCCGACAGACCTGAAATATTACATTACATCCGATAGCTAGCTCCAGGCATCTTGGAAATGGAGTTTGGGTAACTCTGGTTGATTTGGATGGGATGAAATACCATTTTAGGTGTTCGTTCATTGTGCCATTTTTTTCCTGCCGCTTACCTTCCTATTTTACATTTCTGAGAGAAAGTCAGTAGGCTTGACCTTTTTCCCATTTCCTTGCTGCTTCACTCTGGCAAAATGCCTTTCGATATTTCCCTGTACATCTGAACTAATTGAATCTAACAGATTCTGTGTGAACCCAGAGGCTGTGGTAATGAGAGCAGAAAGAGCCTGGACACAAAAGGTCCAGAACATGATAGAAAGGGGTAGACACTCCCTCTGAAAACCTCCAAAGGGCAATCACCCACTCTGCTCTGATCCCCCACAGCAACCCAAAGTGGCACCCAGGGAGGAGTGGTGAGTTATGGCACCTAACCATCCACCAGAGCCCCTCACCACCCCTAACCCACCCCACAGCCCGTAGCCTCATTCACAAACACACATGTACAGTAGAGGCTCAACCCTCCTAATCCCCAACCTCAGAGACCACTATCTGTGATAGGGTTGGTATCACATGGTGTGCCAGGTTAAGCTATTTAGATTAAACAACACTATAACATTATGTGATTAGGCACAAGGACTTTGTGTCACTCCTGTAAGCTCTGTCCGTTTCCAGTAACTGCCATTTTGTTTAGAACAGTGGTGATTAGAAATACATTAGTAACAGTCACCGATGTCCTTCACCTGTAAACACACACAATAAACACGCACACACACAGTCTGTATAACTAACCTTGTATTATAACTATTTTCCCTAATCCTACACCTAACCTTAACCCTAACTTTAACCCAAATCTAACCCTAAAACAAACCCTAGCTCCTAACCCTAACCTTAAACCTAATTCTAACCCTAACACTAATTCTAACCTTAACCCTTGTTTTACTATTCGTTCGTTAAACACGTCCACACACACACACCACACACACCACACACAACACACCACACACACACACCACACACACACACACACACACACACACAACACACACACACACACAACACCACACACACACACAGTCACACACACACAACACACACACACACACACACACACACACACGCTCGCCAGTGCCAGGGAGAGGATGGTCCTCCAGGGCCGTCATGAAGTGATAACTGTGGGCCATATTGGTGGAGGTGGTGATTAAAATGACATCAGTTCCATGGTAATCACGGGCCGAATCACTCCCTCAAGCCAAATCACAGCCCCATCACCAGCTGTATCTCACGCCAGACAATTTAGAGAGAGAGAGAGAGAGAGAGAGAGAGGAGGAACTGTATGCCTCCGAGGTGACACTAATGCTGCTGTGACACCTGAAATGGTTTGAGGAAAAATGCAAAGTTGCTAAATGTTACAGTCATATTAATATCAATGCCATATTGAAGTGGAGAACAACTACTGTGTTACTATTGACAAGAACTGTGAGAACAATGTGTAATTGTAACGCTCGTTGTTGGAAGGATTGGACCAAGGTGCAGCGTAAGGCGTTCGTCATGATTTATTAATGTCAACCAGCAACAAAACAATAAAGAGTAACAAACGCAACGTACAGCTTTGTAGGGCTAAAAAGCAACAATACAAAATCAAGATGCCACAAAAAACAGGTGGGACAAGGCTGCCCAAATATGATCCCCAATCAGAGACAACGATAGACAGCTGCCTCTGATTGGGAACCATACCAGGCCAACATAGAAATAACAAAACTAGAATGCCCACCCTAGTCACCCCCCGACCTAACCAAATTAGAGAATAAAAGGCTCTCTAAGGTCAAGGCGTGACAGTAATACAAAGCTCACGAGTTACATACAGTAAGCAGACAGGAGTCAGAAGAATTCAGTGTAATGCCTGTACCACCCCTTAAAAACCCTGTCATGTGCTGCATTATTTATATTCTCCTTCGATGTGATTGGATTTGATCCTTATGTCTTTTTGCCATCAAATGAATAATTCCTCTATTGCATGTCAATATGGTCTATTAGTGAATGCCTATGTGCCATTCCAGCCCATGACTTGAAGTCACTTAGACTAGAACTACAGTAGATATGCAATATCATTAGAAAGAATGCAGAAATTAAATATGTAAAGGCACTTTAGAATGAACGATAATATGAAATGATGGTTGAATGGCTTACTAGTTCTGAAGTATAAAATGAAATGAAACATAAATGACAGCTTTCAATCTGTGAATTAATTTATAACAAGTTGAATCTCAGCATGTGGTAGGTGTGTGTGTGTGTGTTTGTTTGTGTGTGTGTGCATGCGGGTGTGTGCATGCGTGTGTGTGTGCATGCATGTGTGTTTGTGTGTGAGAGAAAAGTATGCTTCTAATGCAACCATTCACTTCATATGTTTAATCCCTTTCTCACTCTCTCGACCTATCTTTATCTCTATCTCTATCTCTATCTCTATCTATATCTCTCGCTCTATCTCTACCTCTCTCTCTATCTATATCTCTACCTCTCTCTCTATCTCTCTCTCTCTATCTCTACCTCTCTTTCTATCTCTACCTCTATCTCTATCACTCTCTCTAGCTCTATCTATATTTTTACCTCTCTATCTCTCTCTCTACCTCTACCTGTCATGTTTTGTCATTGATTATCATGTCTTGTCCCTGTGCTTCCCTCTGCTGGTCTTATTAGGTTCTTTCTCTTTCTCTCTCTCTCTCCTCCTCCCTCTCTCCCTCTCCCGCTCTCTCTCTCTACGACAGGGCGGAACAAGGACACAGGAACAGCAAACATCAAACAAGAATCCGACAAGAGACAGAAGCGGAAAACAAGAGGAGAAATAGGGACTCTAATCAGAGGGCAAAATAGGGGACAGGTGTGAAAGAGTAAATGAGGTCGTTGGAGAATGAGAAACAGCTGGGAGCGGAACGGAACGATAG
>NC_036845.1:4676841-4686778 GCF_002910315.2 Salvelinus sp. IW2-2015
CCTATAGTTAAAGAGTAGTTAGAATAGGAGACAGAGACATATAAAGAGAGGGTAGAGATAGTAGAGATAGAAAGAGATTAGAGTAGAGCTAGAGCTAGAGAAGAGAAGTTAGAGATTAGAGAGACAAGATATTTAAAAGAGAGAACGGTAGAGCTAGGAGATGAGACGGTAGAGATAGACAGAGATATAAAGGGAGGAGTGAATGGAGATTAGAGATAGAAAGATAGTAGTAGAGCTAGAGCTAGAGAGAGAGGTAGAGATAGAGACGAGATATAAAGAGAGAGGCTTAGTATGTATGGAAGAGAAAGAGATGAGGTAGAGCTAAGAGAGAGTTATGAGAGAGAGAGGAAGGAGATGTGAGAGAGGAGAGATAGCAGACAAAGAGAGAGTGAGATAGAGATAGAGAGATGTAGAGATAGACGAGTAGAGTAGAGAAGATTTAGAGAGAGGGTAAGAGATGGGTGAAAATTTCCACAGTGTGCCATCACGCAGCAAATTTGTACCTGTTGCCACAAGAAAAAGGCCACCAGTGAAGAACAAACACCATTGTAAATACAACCCATATTTATGCTTATTATTTTTTTATAACTGTGTGCTTTACCATTTGTACATTTTACAACCCCCCATTTTGTTTAGTATATTATAATATAACATTTGTAATGTCTTTATTGGTTTTGAAAACTTCTGTATGTGTGTAATGTTGACTGTTAATGTTATTGTTATTTCACTTTTGTATAAATCTACCTCACTTGCTTTGGCAATGTTAACACATGCTTTCCCATGCCAATAAAGCCCCTTGAATTGAATTGAATTGATAGAGATAGATTAAATAGATAGATAGATAGAAGATAGATAGATAGATAGATAGATAGATAGATAGATAGATAGATAGAAGATATAGATAGATAGATAGATAGATAGATAGATAGATAGATAGATAGATAGCATAGTAGATAGATAGATAGATAGATAGATAGATAGATAGATAGATAGATAGATAGATATTGAGTAGTTAGATAGTAAGATAGATAGATAGATAGATAGATAGATAATGATAGTAGATAGATAGATAGTAGATAGTAATCGATAGATAGATAGATGATAGATAGATAGATAGATAGATAGTAGATAGATAGAGTAGATAGATAGATAGATAGATAGATAGGATGATAGATAGATAGATAGATAGATAGATAGACTAGATAGAGAGAGAGAGAGAGAGACGAGAGAGAGAGAGAGGGGAGAATGAGAGAGAGAGAGAGAGAGAGAATTAGTGTTATGCTGCTGTTGAATGAGGACCCAAAAGCGACGTAATAGTAACAGAGTCCTTTATTTCCAGTATTAAACAAATAATGAATTCTCCTGGATATAATCAATGGTAAAATCCAAAACAGGAAACTGAAATCCTCTCGTCAATAGAGAGGAACGACTGGAGACGCGACCACAGACTGCAGGTCGCTTCGGGAAGGCACTGGCCGTAGCTGACATAGACACCTGCTCACACGCAGCATCTGAAGAAGGCAAAGAACACGACAGGGCGGAACAAGGACACAGGAACAGCAAACATCAAACAAGAATCCGACAAGGACAGAAGCGGAAAACAGAGGGAGAATAGGGACTCTAATCAGAGGCAAAATAGGGGACAGGTGTGAAAGAGTAAATGAGGTCGTTAGGAGAAATGAGAACAGCGGGAGCGAGAACGGAACGATAGAGAGAGAGAGAGCGGGGAGAGGGAGAGAGGGAGGAGAGAGGAGAGAGAAAGAGAAAGAACCTAATAAGACCAGCAGAGGGAAGCACAGGGACAAGACATGATAATCAATGACAAAACATGACAGTACCCCCCACTCACCGAGCGCCTCCTGGCGCACTCGAGGAGGGAACGCCTGGCGGCAACGAAGGAAATCATCAATCAACGAACGTCCAGCACGTCCCGAGGATGGAACGCCAGACTCCTCTTCCTCAGGACCGTACCTCCCAATCCACTAAGTACTGTGACCACGTCCCCGAGAACGGCAGTCCATGATTTCCGTACCTTGTAAATAGGAGCGCCCTCGACAGGACGGGGGGGGGGGAGGAGAACACGACGGCGGGCGCGAAAGAAAAGGCTTGACACAAGGACATGGAAGACAGGTGGACGCGACGAAGAAGATGTCGCGGAAAGAAGCAGTCGCACGCGACGGATTGACGACCTTGAGAGACACGAACGGACCAATGAACCGCGGAGTCACTTGCGAGAAGCTGTTCGTAAGGAGGTTACGAGTTGGAAAAGCCACACTCTCTGACCGCGACAAACCTAGGAACTCTTTACATCCTACGGTTTATTGGGCTCTCACAGTCTGCGCCCGTGTAACGGCCAAAAGTGGCAGACCTGACCCTCCTCCAGGTGCGGTCACCAACGTTGGACAAAAGCCCTGAGCGAGGGAACGCTGGACTCGGCGAGCTGGACGGAAAACAGAGGAGGCTGGTAGCCAAGACTTACTCTGAAACGGGATAGCCCGAGGTAGGCAGACGAACGGAAGCGAGTTGTGAGCGTACTCAGCCCAGGGGAACTGTTCTGCCCAAGACGCCAGGGTTTCGAAACGAAAGGCTGCCGTATATGCGACCAATCGACTGATTGGCCCTTTCGTGCTTGACCGTTAGACTGGGATGAAACCCGGAAGAGAGACTGACGGAAGCACAATCAAACGACAGAACTCCCTCCAAAACTGTGACGTGATTGCGGAACCTCTGTCTGAAAACGGCGTCTAACGGGAGCCATGAATTCTGAAACACATTCTTCAATGATGATTTGTGCCGTCTCCTTAGCGCGAAGGAGCTTAGCGAGCGGGAATGAAATGTGCCGCCTTAGAGAACCTATCGATTAACCGCTAAGAATCGACAGTCGTCCCCGCGACGGGAGGCAGACCGAGGTAATAAAGTCTAAGGCGATGTGAGACCATGGTCGAGAGGAATGCGGAAGCGGTCTGAGTAACGACCGGAGGAGGAAGAGTTACCTGACTGTTAGTCTGCGCGAGTCCGAACAAGCAGCCACGAAACGGGCGCGTTGTCCCGCTCCTGAGTAGGCCACCAAAACCGCTGCGCGAATGAACAAGCGGTACCCCGAACGCCGAGGTGGCCAGCTAAACTTTGGCAGAGTGACCCAACTGAAGAACAGCCAGACGAGTAGAGACAGGAACGAACAGAAGGTTACTAGGACAAGCGCGCGCGAACGCAGTGTGAGGTGAGTGCTTTGCTTTACGCTGTCTCTCATTCCCCAGACAGGTCAACCCGACAACAACGCCCTTCAGGAGAATCCCCTCGGGGTCGGTTAGGAAGCCACAGGAAGACTAAAGAGACGCGGATAAGGCATCAGGCTTGGTGTTCTTATTCCGGACGATAGGAAATCACCGAACTCGAAACGAGCGAAAAAACAACGCCCATCGAGCTTGACGTGCCATTAAGTCGTTTGGCGAAACGGATGTACTCAAGTTCTTTGTCAGTCCAACGACAAAAGGGACGGTCGCCCCCTCAACCACTGTCGCCATTCGCCTATGGCCTTAAGACGGATGGCGAGCAGTTCGCGGTTACCCAAATCATAGTGTGCGTTCCCAGGATGGCCGGTACAGAGCCGATGAGAAAAGTAAGCGGCAAGGATGCGACCTTATCGTTCAGACTGCGAAGCGCTGAGACAGAATGCCGCTCCCACGCCCACCTCTGAAGCGTCAACCTCGACAAATGAATGTTTAGTGACGTCAGGGAGTTAACAAGGATAGGGGCGGTGTAAAACGACTTCTTGAGGAGAGCAAAAGCCTCCTGGGCGGAACACCGGACCACTTAAAGCAAGTCTGACAGAAGTCAGAGCTGTGAGAGGGACAGCCACTTGACCGAAATTACGAATGAAACGCCGATAGAAAATTAGCGAAACCGAGAAAGCGCTGCAACTCGACACGTGACTTAGGAACGGGCCAATCGCTGACAGCCTGGACCTTAGCGGGATCCATCTGAATGCCTTCAGCGGGAAATAACCGAACCGAGAATGTGACAGAGGAGACATGAAAGGCGCACTTCTCAGCCTTCACGTAGAGACAATTCTCTAAAAGGCGCTGGAGTAACACGTCGAACGTGACTGAACATGAATCTCGAGTGACGGTGAAAAAATCAGGATTATGTCAAGGTAAACGAAAACAAAAATGTTCAGCATGTCTCTCAGTACATCATTAACTAATGCCTGAAAGACAGCTGGAGCATTAGCGAGACCGAACGGCCAGAACCCGGTATTCAAAATCCCTAACGGAGTGTTAAACGCCGTCTTCCACTCGTCCCCCTCTCTGATGCGTACGAGATGGTAAGCGTTACGAAGGGTCCAACTTAGTAAAGAACCTGTGCTCCCTGCAAAATCTCGAAGGCTTGACGACATAAGGGGAAGCGGATAACGATTCTTAACCGTTATTGTCATTCAGCCCTCGATAATCCACGCAGGGGCGCAGTACCGTCCTTCTTCTTAACAAAGAAAAATCCCGCTCCGGCGGGAGAGGAAGAAGGCACCACGGGGTACCGGCGTCAGAGAAAACAGACAGATAATCCTCGAGAGGCCTTACGTTCGGGAGCCGACAGAGAGTATAGTCTACCCCGAGGGGGGAGTGGTCCCCGGAAGGAGATCAATACAACAATCATACGACCGGTGAGGAGGAAGGGAGCTGGCTCTGGACCGACTGAAGACCGTGCGCAGATCATGATATTCCTCCGGCACTCCTGTCAAATCACCAGGTTCCTCCTGAGTAGAGGGGACAGAAGACACAGGAGGCGATAGCAGACATTAAACACTTCACATGACAAGAAACGTTCCAGGATAGAATAGAATTACTAGACCAATTAATAGAAGGATTATGACATACTAGCCAGGGATGACCCAAAACAACAGGTGTAAAAGGTGAACGAAAAATCAAAAAGGAAATGGTCTCTCCTGTGGTTACCAGATACAGTGAGGGTTAAAGGTAGTGTCTCACATCTGATTACTGGAGAAGACTACCATCTAAGCGATCTCTCTCTTGACATTCATTCCCCCAACCTCTCTGAGAGTTCATTTACCTGTCATCAACTGTACATTAAACCTAGAATTATTAGTTGCTACATCCATTTCTGGACTTATACATTAATTATAAATACCCATATATTCGAGAAGAATATAACTTATACATGCCTCATGAGCTTAGTTCAACTGTACTGTAGTACCTTGTGCAAAATACAAGCTTGTTTTATTCAAATGTTTTGCAAACAAAGTACATGTAAATACACACTGTATAGACTCAAAACATGGTTAAAACAAAAACTTTAATATCATGGATGGTCAGTCCTTGCATCCATGGCTCCGTCTATGCATTTGACAGTAGTTCCATTTATCCAGGCACTGTTTTGCAAAAACAGAGGCGGGTGCCTGCTTTCTTATTGTTTCAATTAAGGATTCTAGCTTTAAGCCAGTTAGTGAGTGATCCATGTGTTAATGTGATGGTGATTTAGAGGTTTTCTTTCATTGTTCCTGGTTTACTGTGAAGGAGAGACAGAGGATCTATCTATCCTCAGGGGAAATGATGGGCCTGATATTGATACAGTGAGACTCATTGATCTCTCTGTCCGTGTGCAGTCCTCAGTGTGGCTTTATCTTCCCCTGAAGACCACAGAGACAGGAAAGAGAGACCGGCTCAGATCCTGGCCACAAGACAGACACATTACTTCACTTTACAGCCCCACTCCACCTGGGTTCAAATACTATGGGTTCAAATACTATTTGAAACTATTTTAATACATATAGTTGTTGCTTTGGCCTGCCTGAAAGGCCAGGGTTTGCAGTTTTGGGATGTAGAAAGACCAAATGGACAGATGTTCACCATAACTGTTTGACTTCCAGAGCTGTTGTTTTGAGGTATGAGGGAAGATAAGATGGATGAAAGTTAGAGAAATGTCAATTAAAAGGTCAAAACCTTTCAATGATCTGAGCGGATGGACTACTGTCTGATCTGGACCTTTCAAAGATAGCAGTCCCAATTATGTTTGACTGACGTTTCTCCTGTCCTCCTAATAAGTGACAACAGCAACACAAGACAACACTCGGGACTACCAGACCCTATCCGACGAAGATAACTATCAATTTGTACCAAGTGTCATCAGAATCACAGCTAGTATCAACCACAAACAAACATGAGAGCACGCTGATCTTTTGCCTAACAATCGTCACAACCACATTAAGTGCGCCACTAATATCACGACTTCACACTTAGCTCCTTCTACACGCAATATCCAATGTCCCACAGAACTGTGATACATAGCATAGAATAACACTAGGTAAGTGATTGTAGGATTACTGTAAACCGTATGTCATAGGTTTAACATGAACATTTACTAGTTTACTAGTGCACTTGTGTCCTATAGGCTTGTGTCTGAGTGGAGTTACATTCAGAGTATTGGTCCAGTGTTGTGGTACCCTCAGTAGTCCACGTACGACCCAGGGAGTGTCTCTTTCCACTGGAGGAGTGAAAGCAGAGCTTCTCATTGTTAACTCGCACCATTAAGTGCTGACAGCCTTTATAAATCTTTATTTGGGTCTTTGGAGCTTTCTCTTGATACTTAAGACAAATTGACTTTGGGCTAAAGTGAGATAGTATCAGAGGACTCTTTACTGCAGTTTGGTTGGCAAATAATCCTTAGCACACCTCCCCTTACCCATCTCCCCAAAAGAGCCAGTCACACGCACACAGAGAGGAGGCTAATAGATTTACACCTTCACTCTCCCTCTAAAATCTTTTTCTCTCTCTCTCTTCTCTCTCTCTTCTCTCTCCTCTCTCTCTCCTCTCTCTCTCTCTCTCTCTCTCTCCTCTCTTCTCTCTCTCTCTCTCTCTCTCTCTCTCTCGCTCTCTCTCTTCTCTCTCCACTCACACTCACACTCACTCACACACATCCAGAAATCGGAATGTACACAATTTATCCTGACTGTTTACATGCGGTCAGTAAATGTTCTCACTACAATGTGTAGTTTTCTCTCCCACACCCCCTCTCTCTCTCTAATGCAGAGAGGTAGACAGGCATAGTCAGGCAGGGAGGTAGTCAGGCAGGCAGTAAGGCAGGAAAGCAGGCATACAGAGCAGGCAGCTAGGCCGCAGGTACCAGAGGGAGCGTAGGACCATGGTTTAATGGAGGTTTAACTGCATGAACAAGATTAATTTGACAGAGCCTGAGGGCCTTACAACCTCCAGGCAGTCCCTCTGACACCTACAGTCTTCTTCAGGGAACTAAAAAATTAAAACATCTCGCAAAATCTACACTGAAAGTCTACATTTTGTTGTTACACCACAAATTTAAAATGGATTAAATTGAGATTTTCTGACACTGGCCTAGGCACAATTCCCCATAATGTGAAAGTGGAAATATGTTTTCAGAAGCTTTTACAAATTAATAAAAAATGAACAGCTGAAATGTCTTGGGCCAAAAATGCAATAATGGTGTTTAACACAATTGTTTAATGAATACTTTAACTCTGTACCCCACACATAGAATTATCTGTAAGGTCCCTCAGTCGAGCAGTGAATTTCAAACACAGATTCAACCACAAAGACCAGGGAGGTTTTCCTGTTCGACCTCTCTTTCGTATCGTCTGAGATCCCCAAAGATTGGAAAGCTGCCGCGTTCATCCCCCTCTTCAAATGGGGAGACACTCTAGACGCAAACTGCTACAGACCTATATCTATCCTACCCTGTCTTTCTAAGGTCTTCGGAAGTCAAGTTAACAAACAGATCACCGACCATTTAGAATCCCACCGTACCTTCTCCGCTATGCAATCTGGTTTCCGAGCTGGCAATGTGTTCAGTGTGTCAAATCGGAGGGCCTGTTGTCCGGACCTCTGTCACTCTCTATGGGGGTGCCACAGGGTTCAATTCTCGGGCCGACTCTCTTCTCTGTATACATCAATGATGTCGCTCTTGCTGCTGGTGATTCTCTGATCCCCCTCTATGCAGACAACACCATTCTGTGTACTTCTGGCCCTTCTTTGGACACTGTGTTAACTAACCTCCAGACGAGCTTCAATGCCATACAACTCTCCTTCCGTGTCTTCCAACTGCTCTTAAATGCAAGTAAAACTAAATGAATGCTCTTCAACCAATCGCTGCCCACACCTGCCCACCTGCCCGCCCATCCAGCATCATTACTGGACGGTTCTGACTTAGAATATGTGGACTACTACAAATACCTAGGTGTCTGGTTAGACTATTTACGGATTTGGGGCTGTACCTGGTAGGTTCCTTGATAATTTGTGTGAGATTGAGGGCATCTAGCTTAGATTGTAGGACGGCCGGGGTGTTAATCATATCCCAGTTTAGGTCACCGAACAGTGAGAACTCTGTTCGGTGGGGGACAATCAATTCGCATATGGAGTCCAGGGCACAACTGGGGGCTGAGGGGAGTCTATAGCAAGAGACTGGAAATTGAGCAAAGGTGCATCCTGTTTCCATTGATTATCCTTGAGATGTTTTTACACCTTGATTGGAGTCTACCTGTTGAAAATTCAATTGATTGGACATGATGTTGAAAGGTCTATATAAGATATGAGATCAAAGGAATTGTCCATAGAGCTCCGAGACAGGATTGTGTCGAGGCACAGACCTGGGGAAGGGTACCAAAAAATGTCTGCAGCACTGAAGTTCCCCAAGAACACAGTTGCCTCCACCATTCTTAAATGGAAGAAGTTTGGAACCACCAAGACTCTTCCCAGTGCTGGCCGCCCGGCCAAACTGAGCAAATCAGCAGAGAAGGGCCTTGGTTCGGCAGGTGACCACTTTGGCCACTTTGACAGAGCTCCAGACTTTCCCTGTGGAGATGGGAGAACCTAACAGAAGGACACCCATCTCTGCAGCACTCCACCATTCATGCCTTTATGGTAGAGTGGACAGATATTAGCCACTCCTTAGTAAAAGGCCCATGACAGCCCGCTTGGAGTTTGCCAAAAGGCACCTAAAGGACTCTCAGACCATTAGAAACAAAATTCTCTGGTTTGATGAAACCAAGATTGAATTCTTTGGCCTGAATGCCAAGCATCACGTCTGGTGGAAACCTGGCACCATCTCTACAGTGAAGCATGGTGGTGGCAGGATCATGCTGTGGGGATGATTTTCAGCGGCAGGCACTGTGCGAGTAGTCAGGATCGAGAGAAAGATGAACGGAGCAAAGTACAGAGAGATCCTTGATGAAGACCTGCTCCTGAGCGTTCAGGACCTCAGACTGGGGAGAAGGTTCACCTTCCAACAGGACAACAACCGAAGCACACAGCCAAGACAATGCAGGAATGGCTTTGGGACAAGTCTCTGAATGTCCTTGAGTGGCCCAGCCAGAGCCCGGACTTGAACTCGATCGAATATCTCTAGAGAGACCTGAAAATTGCTGTGCAGCGACGCTCCCCATCCAACCTGACAGAGCTTGAGAGGACCTGAAGAGAAGAATGGGAGAAACTCCCCAAATACAGGTGTGCCAAGCTTGTAGTGTCAAACCCAAGAAGACTCGAGGCTATAATCACTGCCAAAGGTGTGTCAACAAAGTACTGAGTAAGGGGTCTGAATACTTATGTAAATGTAATATTTCAATTTTTTTTTAATACATTTGCTACAATTTCTGTTTTTGCTACCTGTTTTTCCTTTGTCATTATGGGGTATTGTGTGTAGATACAGCCATTTTAAAATAAGACTGTAACGTAACAACATGTGGTAAAAGTCAAGGTATGTGAATAATTTCCGAATGCACTGTACCATATGTTGTTTATAATTATATCTGTAGACATATTTATGTACTCAGTGCATGTGCCAAACATATGTCATTGGAAGTGTCTTTATCTGAATAGCAACAACTGACTCAAACACGACAATGAATCTAAACTAATTAAATCAAATTGATATTGTTCCCACAGAAGTCCTGTCG
>NC_036845.1:4688119-4694260 GCF_002910315.2 Salvelinus sp. IW2-2015
TGTTTCCCAGATGTACCAGGACCCGTGGTCCCTCTCCTCTTTTTCCCAGAAGTCTCAGCGCCGAAGCCCTCTGATAACCCCTCCCCCCGTCTCTCCCGCTGAATACCTGTCTGTATAGCAATACCAACAGGGAATTGGCAATATGTCTCATTTCCTCTAGTCCTCTCCGGACACCTCCAATTGATGCTTCACCAGACCGATGACTCCCCCGTTCTTTCTGTTTTTCACTCATCACTCACTCACTATCTCTGCTCTTTGTGGTGTGTGTGTTGATGTGTGCTGGGAACAAATAGCAATGCTAATGAGTCTCTATCTGTCAGAGGTGCTGTTACATAGAAACACACAGCAAACCTATACCCACATTTCAAAACCCATAGCTACCTCAGTAGTACTCTTTGTCATACATGAARACCACTAAAGAGCTGTCATATAGTATTACTGAATGTATGCTTCTGCCACTTCTCAGCTTTGGGATTTAGATTGGTGACTCAATGTGTTTCGCTGTAGCGGACCACATTCATACAGGGAGTTGTTTTGGATCTGCGCTCCAGCACTTTGGATTTGAAATTATACAATGACTATGAGGTTAAAGTGCAGACTGTCAGCTTTTATTTTCATCCATATCAGGTGACTTTTTGCACATTTTAGGGGAACAAAAGTTTTGGGACAAATGTACATATCTGTATTTAAGTAGTAAAACATTCACCTGGTATGGATGATAATACCCTCAAATGAAAGTCTGCACTTTAACCCCATAGTCCTTTTATAATTTCAAATCTAAATGCTGGACCGCAGATCCAAAACAACTCATCGTATGAATGTGGTCCACTACAACAAAACAAACTGAGTCACCAATCTAAATCCCAAAGCTGAGAAGTGACAGAAGTGACAGGAGAGAGAGAGAGAGAGAGAGAGAGAGAGAGAGAGAGAGAGCGAGAGAGAGAGATTAACCTGGAGAAGAGTCCCCTAAGCAAGTTGGTCCTGGGGCTCCTCAGATTACACAGAACGGCAAAGAATTTGAAAACAAATCCAACTTTGATAAACTCCCATATCTATTGGGTTAAAAACCAGTGTGCCATCACAGCAGCAAGATTTGTGGCAACCAGTGAAGAACAAACACCATTGTAAATACAACCCATATTTATGTGTATTTACTTTCCCTTTTGTAATTTAACTATTTGCAGTTACAACACTGTAGATAAACATAATATGACATTTGAAATGTGTATTTTCCTTTGGAACATGTGTGAGTGTAATGTTTACTGTTCATTTTATATTGCTTGTTTCACTTTGGATTATTATCTATTTCACTTGCTTTGGCAATGTAAACTTATGTTTCCCATGCCAATAAAGCCCTTTGAATTGAATTGAGTGAGTGAGTGAGTGTGAGAGAGGGAGAGAGAGAGAGAGAGAGAGAGAGAGAGAAGAAAGCGAGAGAGAGATGGAGCAGAGAGAGATGGAGGAGAGATGTGGAGGAGGGAGAGAGAGGAGAGAGAGAGAGAGGAGGAGTGAGAGAGAGAGATGGAAAGAAACGAGATGGAGAGGAGAGAGAGCGAGAGAGAGAGAGAGAGAGAAGTCTCACACAGCTGACTTCTGTAAAGTCTCACAACATAATATTTTAAGTCATACACAAAGGAAGACAAAGAAGATGACGCTTATATTCTACACGCAGCTAACTATTCCATTTACAGTCATGCAATCCATGAGAACTAATTTCCAAAGTCTTTTTCATGCTTGCATTTTCACTTAGTGCGGTTCTTGTGTAGAGAGCAAAGTAGCAAGGTAGTTCTCGCTACTTTCAAGGTTGAACCAACAGGCAGTGGTGGTTAGAAGGCTGAGCCATGTTTGTCTGTGTGTTTGTGGTGTGTGATGAGTTGTAAGCTAGTCCTCTTCAGAGCAGGGCGTTGTTTGCGATGCTCCCCTGTAACCACGGCACAATGTCATAGTAATTATTCAGTAGGCATATTCACACTGAGAGGATGCTCTCTGTGCGCAGAGATAGGTCATGGCTCTCGAGCAACATTTGCATTTCACCCAGAGCCGAACACACACACAACACACACAGATGAGAATCTAAACATTCTTGATGGCTGAGTAGGAGAGGAAACAGGGGATTGACATGGAAGCAGGGGCTCAACAACACAAGGCAAATATTTTTCTCTGTCTCACAGGAGGAAGTTGTTTACCATTAGTCAATCTGCCAGACTCACACACCAACAAAAACACGTACATATTTGCACACACACAAACACACATGCCAATAGCACAAGCATGCACAAATGCATGCATGGCAGCTGAATGTACACACACACACACACACACACACACACACACTATATTATAACTATATTATAATTTAGAGAATCGAGTTTTGTTTCAAAATCTATTTTAACAACTTGATGATGTTCAAGAGATACAGCTGAACCCAAGCTCCATATAATAATAATAATAATAATAATAATAATATTAAAGCCGCAAGCGGCCTCCCGAGTTGCACAGCGGTCTCAGAAACTGCATCATAGTGCAAGAGGCGTCACTACAGACCCGGGTTCGATCCAAGGGTGTGCCGAAACAGTCTCTGGCCGGGAGGCCCAGCGTCGTCGGGGTTAGGGGAGGGTTTGGCTGGTCGGGATGTCCTTGTGCCATCGCGCTCTACCGACTCCTTGTGGCGGGCCGGGCAAATGAACGCTGACTTGGTCAGC
Organism: Salvelinus sp. IW2-2015; assembly: GCF_002910315.2. Taxonomy (NCBI): domain Eukaryota; kingdom Metazoa; phylum Chordata; class Actinopteri; order Salmoniformes; family Salmonidae; genus Salvelinus; species Salvelinus sp. IW2-2015. The sequence continues at coordinate 4,690,822 of NC_036845.1, forward strand.
AGTTGTATAGTGTTTCCTCCGACACATTAGTGCGGCTGGCTTCAGGGTTAAACGAGCAGTGTGGCTTAGCAGGGTCGTGTTTCGAAGGACGCATGGCTCTCTACCTTCGCTCTCCCCAGTCCGTATGAGAGTTGCAGTGATGGTACAAGAGTGCAACTACCAATTGGGGAGAAAAAAGCAAATAAAAGCCGCAAGCAGCATTGCCGGTGTTCAAGCTGTAAGATTCAGATTTTTTTTTAAATATCCAAGGACCTGTAGTCCAAATTCACAGATTTTCATTTTTTTCAGTATTTTCAGTAATTGCTTTTATTTTATGAGGAAACATAAACATATTTTTGCCTCTGTCATAGTTATGTCAGTCTGAGCTTGGCGGGTAGCCCAACTCTTCTTAATGGTCTCTGATCGCTGTTGTCTTGATTTACACGGCATATAAGAAGAAATTCACCATTATTAGTCCACTGTCATTGGACTAAGAAAAACAACAGTAGGAAATAGTAAATTCAGCAACTCTTGGAGGACAGTGGAACTTGATCGAAGAGCTTATTTATTGCAAAAACTAAAATCAGCTGTTTCAGCTCTTGGCATTCATCAAGGTATTTCAGAAACAGATGTTCACATTAGACTTCACATGTGGTACTTATAATTGATTCTAAAATCTGAAGGTTGACTGTATTTACACATTATCGCTTTACACATGGATATTCAACTCTAACATTCACTACACGTATGAGTACCCAAGTAAAACATGCACATTATGTGCCTGCGTTTGTGTGTGTGGGTGTGTGGTGTGTGAGAGTGAGTGTGTTTGCACGTTTGCCCATAGTGAGATTTTTTTTAATTTGCTTTGATTCTACCAAACAGTGTCCATACAGTATGTGGAGGCCTTATCAATGTGTGGCGTGTTATGATTCACCTGAAAACACCTTCCACAATAGTCGGTCACCCAATCAGATGAACACAGACATGAGAGACATGAGAGAATTAGGCTAGCCAACGTCAGCAGAATCTTTCACAGTATATTTTCCAATACATTTATCAGTCTATAACATGTTCTTGACTGTGCCAGCTGTGTGTGTACATTGTGAGTGCATGTCTTCATCCTTACTAGGTAGTAGATGGTTATGGTTATAACATGCTGGCAGGTTTGGCAACATAGTGCCTCTTTCTAAAACATTAGCTAGGTTTCCATAATGTTGCAATGTCTACCATCCTCCAGGAGTGCTACTGGGTGTACTGCTCAACATGRCTGTTAYCAGCTGACTGATGTTCCAGCAGGGCTGGATGAAAAGCCTGCACACCCAGTAACACTCCAGATGTGGGATGGAGCAAGCACACAGTAGCCTAACAGTGCTGTTATTTATAAAACACACACACTGTTTTTAAAGTGTTGGAAAAACACTTGAAGCCCCTGAGGGGGATTTGTTGAATGTGGCCATTGAAGATGTTCACCAAATGATATATAACATACAACTTTGTAAAGATCGGTCATTCAGTGTCAGAGGAGTAGTGTTTTAAGTGTTTTTCACAAAATTATAAATGGCAGAAAATCCATCATGGTGGACTTCTTATGGCAAATTTGTTCGTTATGAGTAGTGGGACCTTTGAACAACGTTTCATGACTCTAGATCACACGTGGTACGGGAGCTGACCTTTCTGACCTTTCAAACTTTGCATTTTCAATCCCTTGTTACGGCAACACCATGTGGCCAATTGGCATGGTGTTGCATGAGAAGGTTTGGCCCTTGGACCTTGCTAAATTCCACAGTCCTGTTCCTTTTCACCTCACAGGAATTTGCATTTTTTTCACCAAAATGGCAGAAAAAGGAACATAGAAATAATGAACTGGAAGAAATATAACTGCGTTCCACCAGCTTTGCTGCTTGAACCCTTAATAATAATAATAATAATAATAGGTTTATTTTATAAACGCTTTTCATTACAAACAAGAATCGCAAAGTTGCTTTGAAAACAGAAACTCATTTAGGGATCTGTCAGTTCATGGTTGACGGTCTCCCACATCTCCAGATGTCTGTCTGGTGTTGAGTTAGTTTGGAAAGGCAGTCAGTACACTTACAGAAAAAAAACATGATTTCACATGAAATTTCACATTTGAAATCGTGTTTTTGGAACACTTCACATGTTTTCACATGTGTAGCTTCATGTTATCACATGTTGCTTTACATGTTGTCACATGTTATCACATTAACTTCAAATAAGATAAAATGTGAGCACATGAAAATGTGTTTTTGGAACACTTCACATGTGAAACACATGAAATTCATGTGGTTTTTCTGTAAGGATATATTGGCTTTAGTAGAGGGAGCATCAATGACACAGACAGGCAGGGAGTCAGTCAGATACTGGTAGACAGGTCCAGAGCTCTTCATCAGGCACGCCGTCTCCTCCTCCTCTGTAGGTAGGCTGGATCATCCACTATCAAAGTGTAGCACCCACCTGGTGATGCTTCGGCGGCTGTAAAACTCACTGCCATAAAAGAACATCGCACCTCAACAGTAGTCTGAAACAGTCCCCTACGAGACAAACTTCTGCCATTCCCTCACATTGCAGTCCAAAACCAAAAAGCCGGTTCTGTGATTCATCACTCAAATGCCTTTTAGCAGCGTTTCCCGAACTCGGTCCTCTGGACCCCAACTGGTGCACGTTTTGGTTTTTGCCCTAACACGACACAAAGCTAGATGATTACTTGATTACTTGAATCAGCTGTGTAGTGCTAAGTCAAAAAACGAAATGTGCACCAGTTGGGGTCCAGAGTGTCACGCCCTGACCGTAGATTGCTTTGTATGTTTCTATTTTTAGTTTGGTCAGGGTGTGATGTGGGTGGGTATTCTCTGTCTGGGTATTCTATGTTGTAGGTCTAGGTTTTCTGTTTCTGTGTGTTTGGCCTGGTGTGGCTTCCAATCAGAGGCAGCTGTCTATCGTTGTCTCTGATTGGGAGCCATATTTAGGTAGCCTGTTTTCCCACTTTTGTTTGTGGGTGGTTGTTTCCTGTTTAGTGTTTGTTTCACCTTTCAGGACTGTTYGTTTGTCGTGTTTGTTGTTTTGTCTAGTGTTTCATATTTTAATTAAATAGTATGAACACTTACCACGCTGCACCTTGGTCCTCTTCTCCTTCTCCCGACGACGTGCGTTACACAGAGGACCAAGTTTGTAAGCCTTTTAGGTTTACATAGTCACGTCTAACAATACAAATCATTGTTTTCGAATCTATTTATTGGTTAATTATTTCTGTTGACTGTAAATACTTTTTATGCATGCTTATGGTGTTACAGCGATTATTGTTTTGTTTGTTAGCTCCGCTGCTCTTTATCACACAGTACAGTCTGGCCCAGAGCCCAGAGCCCAGAGCCCAGAGCCCAGAGCCCAGAGCCCAGAGCCCAGAGCCCAGAGCCCAGAGCCCAGAGCCCAGAGCCCAGAGCCC
>NC_036845.1:4699624-4706876 GCF_002910315.2 Salvelinus sp. IW2-2015
CCATGGCTCCCTATTGATCCCACTGTAAACACACACCATGGTCACAAGCAGGGGCAGACGATTCACTATCAATGCATCGTACACCAATCTGTAATATCCTGTGTGCATACCAAACACATTACAGTTTTTTACAATCACTTTGGCACTAATTTCGGAACCTTGATGTCATTTTTCAAAACTCTAGACACAAAACTCACAACCGATGATCAAAATGCTAATTTTCAAAACTCTAACACTTTTTCCAATTGCTTGGATACAATACACATAAAGTTAAGATCATTTGTTCATTGAACTAAAATCACCGGTTCAAAATGACACAACTTAACATCAAAGTATTACCATTTCAAAATGCAATTCACACATTACATCTGAGATGACTGTCTATTCATTTCATTACAATGATCTAACTGCTCAAAATGATAAGTAACTGTTGCATTACTCTTAATGCATAGTTTTACGGAAACTGACGAACATTATTCCATGTTTAGATCATTAAAGTTTCAGGATAACGAGATACATTGACACCAATTATCGTGGAACATGAACCAATTGGACTACATTATCTATGGATGTAATATTTCATCATCATTCTTTATCAGACACTGTTTCTATGGTCCCATGTACCACTTTTCCAGGCCATGTTTTCAGATTTGACATTACTGTTCACTCACCGGCCACTTTATTAGGTACACCTATCTAGTACTGGGTAGGACCCCCTTTTGCCTCCACAACAGCCTGAATTATTCACGGTGTTATACGTTAAGAGATGCCCTTATGCACACCACTGTTTTAAACAGCTGTTATTTGAGCGTTTGTGGCCTTTCTGTTAGTTTGAATGAGTCTGGACATTTTCCTCTGACCTCTCTCATTAACAAGGTGGTTTTGCCCACAGAACTGCCGCTCACTGAATGTGTTTTGTTTATCTCACCATTCTATGTAAACTCTAGAGACTGTAGTGCGTAAAAATCCCAGGAAGGCAGCTGTTTCTGAGATGCTGGAATCACCATGTGTGGCATCAACAATCATAGCACGGTCAAAGTTGCTTAGATTACGCATCTTGCCCATTCTAATGTTTGGTCGAACAACATCTAAAGCTCTCTACTCTATATACTCTATATATTGAGTTGCAGGCAGCCACATGATTCGCTTTTCGAATGTAACCGTCCTTGATGAGCTAAATCAGGTCTGTAGAGCTGATGGCATGACCTATGTCATTGTGTGGGATCATGTCAGGTTCCACCATGCTCAAATGGTGCAAGCATGGTTTCAGGCCCATCCACAATTTACCACCCTGTGCTTACCCCCATACTCTCCTTTCCTTAACTCGATTGAGTAATTTTTCTCCACATGGAGGTGGAAGGTATATATGATAGGCGCCCTCACGAACAAGCCACCCTTCTCCAGGCCATGGATGACGCATGCAATGACATCACGGCAGACCAGTGTCAGGCCTGGATTCGCCATGCCCGAAGATTCTTCCCAAGATGTTTGGCTAATGAAAACATCCATTGTGATGTGGATGAGAACCTGTGGCCAAATCCACAAGACAGGGTTGAGGGAAATATAGAAGTACAGTAATCAATCTTTTGTTTAGCTTTTTAGTATAAGCCAGGTGAGGAACACTGCAGTTGACCTTTAACGGTTTTTTCTTTTTTTGTAGCTAATTATGTTTGCTTTGATTCAAAGAAACCTATGTTGTGATTTTATGGTATTTCATCAATAAATGTCATATTTTGTTCAATGATTCCACTGTGTCTGTAGTATTCTCTCTACTAGTCCTTTTACAGTGATGTATTTAAGTGTAGTAGCATAATGAAACATGTATCACATATTTTGTACTACAATATTTAATGATTGTACGAACAACTACACAGTGAAACTATCGGTATCTTGTGTGTGGGTGATCTAAATTAATGTTCCTATGGTATTTCATGATACATGAGTTATTTGAACCAATGATTCTGCAAGTGCAAGATTTCTTTAACGATATGAATGCACAATGCAATGTTTTGAACATTGGACAGCCTGTGTTACAAGTGCTGACCGTTTTGAGTTTTGTGTCTAGAGTTTTGAAAAATGACCACAAGGTTCTGAAATTAGTGCCAAAGTGATTGTTAAAAACTGTATTACAGTTAACAATATCATATAAGTAGCACATACATATTCAAAACCTAAGATCTGTCAAATGTATTTCATTTTTTTCATGACTAGACAAACACAGTGGAGGCTGTTTTTGAAGGCTGGTGAAAATGTGTTACACAACCTGGCGAGGGGAAGGGAAGTGATGTTGCACTGAATCAAATCTCTTTCAATAGACCAAAGGCAACAGGGAACTAATGTGTGTCTTTCTGTTTAACGGGCCAGCAGAGCTAACAGTTAGAGGAATCCTGGACGGTGTTCAGGGTACGAACACTTAGTCTGCTGGACATCCTCAATTATTCAAGTAAAGTCTTGATTGAATAACAGTGAGTTCCTTTTAACAGGCAGATTTCTTCAAAAGACAACCCCCAATCAGTAAGAGAGAACCTTTTGATCAATGTGACAACATGAACGTGTTTATTGGTCTACACACACACACGCACACACACACACATGCACATATGCACGAACGCACACAAACACGCAACCCATTCTTCTGAAACCTTTGCCTCAGCACGGTGCACCTCCATTAAGACTAATGATAACCAGACCAGCTATGATCTGTAACCTCCACAGCCCAGTGCCTGCAATTAAGATTTATGACACTCTACAGGAGTTAATAAGCATTAAATATCTAAAGTGTGTGTGACTGGAATGTATTATCCATCAGCTGAGGCCATTACCATCTGAATAAGACTGCTGCATTCTACAGAATGTGCCCAATCGCGTTCAGCTTGTTGCTCCATCTGAAATAAATATGAATGGTTAATGAACACAGCCTCTTTGGTGATGAATACACAATGGCCTTAGGATAATACTGTTTCCTCTGAGATGAAATGATTCTCAGAGAATACACACAGGGAGCACCATGAGACCCTATACTAACTAACACCCACAGTGCCTTCGCAATGTATTCAGACCCCTTTACTTTTCCACATTTTGTTACGTTACAGCCTTATTCTAAAATTGATTAAATAATTGTTTTCCCTCATCAATCTCCACACAATACCCCATAATGACAAAGCAAAACCTTAAAAAATTTTTTTTTTTTAGCAAATGTATAAAAAGAAACCCGAAAAATCACATTTACATGAGTATTCAGACCCTTTACTCAAAACTTTGTTGGAGCACCTTTGGCAGCGATTACAGTATAGATTTTTGGTGAGTTTGACCATCAAGATTGTTACACACATAATGTAACAAGCAGACATGCTAGGATCTACTAACTAGACTATTCTGCATCTTATTGCTCTAAACTTTATCAAGTTTGTTCCGGGTCAGTTTGATCTATATTGGTCCCACTTCATAAATTATATGTGAAGCATCTATGAAGGCCTTCATCGTTTCAAGTGAGACCCCTTTATCATTTGAATGATAAGTGTTTATGCCATGGAAACATCCTATTTCCAGTGATGCCAAACAAGACCTTGAAGCCTTTCAAGAAAATCATTGATGATCTACCAGAAAGCTTTTCTATGCTAAAAAGCTCATTTTAGGGAGAATATTGTCAGTATTGAGTAAGTACAGAATGTTCAGATATATCCACGAGGAAGAGAGAGCCTCGTGTCACACACAAAGGCTCGCTTCTCGGACAGGAAATTATATTCTGCAGGAAATGATAGACTCTTGGAAGAAGCAAGATGAAAGGGTGGCTCTCTCCGCTCCGCTCCGCTCCGTATTACAACCCAACATCTTTATAAGCAATACAGGATCAGCTGGATGGCCCATCCTGTATATGTGTTGCCTTCAGAAAGTATTCATACCCCTTGACTTATTCCACATTTTGTTGTGTTACAGCCTGAATTCAAAATGGATTAAATAAAATACAATTCTCACCCATCTACACATAATACCCCATAATGACAAAGTGAAAACATTTGACATTTTGTCAAATGTATTGAAACTTCAATACATAAATATCTAATTTACATAAGTATTCACACCCCTGAGTCAATACATGTTAGAATCACCTTTGGCAGCGATTAGAGCTGTGAGTCTTTCTGTGTGAGTCTCGGAGATTCTCACACCGGTATTGTACAATATGTGCACATTATTAGTCAAAATTAAATATTCAAGCTCTGTTAAGTTGGTTGTTGACCATTGCTAGACAGCCATTTTCAAGTCTTGCCATAGAGTTTCACTCCGATTTAAGTCAAAACTGTAACTAAGCCACTCAAGAACAACAGTGTGTTCGGCCTTGTCATTTAAATTATTGTCCTGCTGAAAGGTGAATTTGTCTCCCAGTGTCTGATGGAAAGCCGACTGAACCAGGATTTCTTCTAGGATTTTGCCTGTGCTTATTTGTATCCCCCCCAAAATCTCCCTAGTCCTTGCCAATGACAATCATACCCATACCATAATGCAGCCACCACCATGCTTGAAAATATGAAGAGCAGTACTCAGTGATGTGTTGTGTTGGATTTGGCCCAAACATAACGCTTTATATTCAGGACACAAAGTTTCTTTCTTTGACACATTTTTTGCAGTTTTACTTTAGTGGCTTATTGCAAATAGGATGCATGTATTAGAATAGTTTTATTCTGTACAGGCTTCCTTCTTTTCACTCTTTCATTTAGGTTAGTATTGTGGAGTAACTACAATGTTGTTGATCCATCCTCAGTTTTCTCCTATCACAGCAATTAAACTCTGTAACTGTTTTAAAGTCTTCATTGACTCATTGTGAAATCCCTGAGCGGTTTGCTTCCTCTTATTAAGTCGACTCACATTAGCCAGATAGAGACAGCAGTGTGACGAGAGGGAAATCCATTCAGAATAAAACTACCCTGGCTCTGCTTCTTAGTAAATAAGAACAAGCGAACGATGTGTCGTCGCATTCCTCTGGTCAGGTCGGTCGGAGGCCCAATGAGTCACAACACACACACACACACACCACACACACACACACACACACACACACACACACACACACACACACACACACACACAACACACACACACACACACCACACCACACACACACACACACACACACACACACACACACACAGACACGACAGACAGACAGACAACAGACAGACAGACAAGCAGACAGACAGACAGACAGACAGACAGACAGACAGACAGACAGACAGACAGACAGACAGACAGACAGACAGACAGACAGACAGACAGACAGACAGACAGACAGACAGACAGACAGACAGACAGACAGACAGACAGACAGACAGACAGACAGACAGACAGACAGACAGACAGACAGACACATACAAACCATCCATTTACAACGACTCCTCTCTGCTTATTAGCATGAAAGCTTTTCTGGCATTGTGCTACTGTCAGGACGACCAGCCACAGAAGCCTCCATTTGTAGCATTAGTAGAAGCAGCATTACCTCCCTACTGTTCTCTGGTGAGTGTAGGTAGATGGCATTATTGTGATGAGTTGTACTTTATGGCGTCAAACCCCCTTGCATTTTATACAGAAGCACTTATACTCCAAGTGTGTTGGCCTTCGTAAAAGGCAGACTTAAAAATATATATTAATATGAACTTTGTAATAAATCTCTGATTGAAAACAACACAATAATGGCAACCGTATTCATGAAAGTTAAGTTTGCTGCTCTGAGATATTCTTTGGTCTGGTTGCACAGATAGGTCCAGAGGCCACCAATGACATTTCTTTCCCCTGCACTTTCCTCCGTGGAGAAGGAACGTTACTTTTTCGTGACGATTACACATAGTTTTTTGTGGGGAAAACATTTCCATTGCTCTCCGGCCATCGCGTCTCAAATGAGCGGGCAACTGATGGCTCGGCTATTAAGACTGTAGAGATAAGCACTATTGTTGATTTATTTTCAATGAGCTTTTCAATTATATTACCCATTAGAAGTTGTTCAAGAGGACCACTGGTACAATAGGCCTGGTTTCATGCTGAAACTGGAATGTGGATCAGGCTGCTGTATGTATTTATTTTAAATGTTTTGTTTTTTTACAATGACGGCCTACCCCGGCCAAACCTGGACCACGCTGGGCTAATGGTGCACCGCCATATGGGACTCCCAATCATGGCCGGATATGATACAGCCTGGATTCGAACCAGGGACTGTAGTGACGCCTCTTGCACAGAGATGCAGTGCCTTAGACCGTATGTTGGTATGGCTCTTGGATAATTCAACTAACGTATGTATGATCCATATCTCTACAAAACATTTGACTGAGCATTGCGGAAACCCCATTCTATTAGGAGACCTAAGAGACCATGGTTTGTATTTTGTTCGCTGTGCCATTCCATCATATGTAAAGCTTAATAAAGAGCAGGGATACTTGCAAGAGCAGTGTGCAGGTTAAACATTTTCTCATCACTAGTAAAACATGCTTTTCTTTGATGTCCAATAGAGGAGTATACGATACAAACTAGAGAAACAAACAACTATCTGTGTGTTTACTTATTTGTGTGTTCCTTCCGTGGGAGTTTCATTATGTGTGTGTGTTCCTTCCTTCCATGTGTGTGTGTGTATGTTCCGTGTGTTTGTTCCGTGTGTTTGTGTTGCTTCTGAGTGTGTTCCGAATGTGTGTGTGTGTGTTCCATGTGTGTTTCTGTATGTGTGTGTTTGGTGTGTGTTCCGTTCTGCGTGTGTGTTTATTCTGGAGGGGAACATTAATCACAGTCGGGGCCAGACACAGATCAGTGTGGATGGGCTCCGTTCAGCCGCTGCCACGGAGCATTCTGGGTAAGACCAGGAGAGTGACAGGCTGTAAATGAGAGTGAGTCAGCGGAGTGTGTATGTGTTTAAAACAGGGTCTTTCTCCATCATTTAGGCAGTCAGGGAGAATGTGGATCAACCTGGACCACAGCAGGACAGGTGAGGACAGGTAACGCTCATCACTACCAACACCTGACGGGAGCCATTTTGTTTGTGAGACAGGTGTGTGCTTGAGAGGTGTCAGTTTCAAAATGCTGTGTTAGGTGCATATAGACATGTACAAAGACCGCATGAGTTTATTCATGAATGTTTGACTAAGTAAGAAGAGAAACCTTCTTAATTCAGATGTATAAAACATTACATTTATACAGTATTACATGATGTGAGACTAGCGGATATTCTGACTATTGTGTAGGTCGGATATATCTAATATTTGAGTACATAAAGTCC
>NC_036845.1:4706976-4715540 GCF_002910315.2 Salvelinus sp. IW2-2015
GAGACTGTGAGAGAGTGAGAGAGAGAGAGGAGCGAGTCGAGAGATGGTAGAAGAGAGAGAAAGACGGAAGGGGACGACTGGCGAGAGAGAGGGAGAGGTGAGAGAGGAGAGAAAGAGAGAGAGAGAGAGAGCGAGAGAGAGAGAGGAGAGAGAGAGAGAGAGACGGAGAGCAGAGGAGAGAGAGGAGAGAGGAGAGAGAGGAGAGGACGAGAGAGGAGAGAGAGGGGGGGGGGGGGGGGGGGGGGGGGGGCTTTAGAGAACAGTGTGTCTGTTGCTTGAGGTAGCACCTACTGTAGCCAGACATTCACAGGCTTTGGTACGAGCACCAACACCATTTTGTTTAGTTGAGCTTGCGGTTGTATCATCACGTTCTAATTTGATTTGTCTGTGAAATGGTGTCTGGTCGTTATCAAGCCGCCGAGATATTCTGATCCTGCAAAGCCTAGCTTGCTAAATGATTCGACCGTCTCTGAAGGCAAGAATGAAGTCACTGCACTGTCCATTTGTTAACGGCTACTGTGATAATTTATTTTGGATTTGTGTGTGTGGATCCGGTGACGTGGTGTGGTGTGGATGGTGTGACGTGGTGTGTGGTGTGGTGTGACGTGGTGTGTTGTGGTGTGCACGTGGTGTGTGTGTGGTGTGACATGGTCGGTGGTGTCGTGGTGTGAATCGGCGTCTGTGTGTCGTGTGTGAAGCGTGCCGGTGTGGTTGGTGGCTAGGTGACGTGGTGTTGACTTGGTGCTGGCTGTAGACGCTGGTGAGTGGTGTGGGTGCGGTGGATCGGACGTGGTGTGTGTCGGTGGTGCGTGGACGTGTGTGGTGCTGTGGTGGGTGCTTGTAGCTGATGTTGTTGGTCTGCAATGCTTTGAGTTTAATGTTAAGAAAGCGAGGAGAGGCGGAGTGGCTGTCAGACACTATGTGGACTGATCGAATGCAATGATCCTTGTTTGTTGTGTTGTAATTCCAGTCTGTTTGTATGTTAATCTCCTGTCTTGTTTTTCCAGACGTACAGTAGTTCAGGAACAAAGGCCGACTCTGAGTCTGAACAAGAGCATGATAAGACAGAAACAACATTGAGGAACTCTCTGAGGCGAGGATAACACGCTCCCTATCGCCTCGCTACTCAGATGACAAGTTTTGGACGGGGCACTTAGCAGAGTCCCTAAATAGCAGCACGTTGTGTGCGTGTTCTGCAACTCGAGGAAGTAGAGAGATGAGAGGCAGAGGGAGCTGAAAGAGAACACATTGGTTCAAGGGTGTCTCCTGAGAGAGCAGAGGCGTAATGGAACAGCGGCGTTGGTGTGATTGGGCATTAGGGCACAACAGAAGGTGTCTCTTTGGCTGCTTCTCCGTACTATAGTGCAGATTTCGCAGTGGGTGCAGACCTCTAGATAAGGACGCTGCTGTGTTTAGATGTGAGCCAAGCGGCGCTGAGCTAGTGGTCACCTACTCAATTATTGGTCCATACTGAGCTATGTCCCATATACTGGCTATGGTGCCGACATCGCCTAGAGCTACTGGCTCACCAATCGAGCTATGGTCCACACAGCTGAGCTCTGGTGCCCTTACTGGAGCTAGCAGTGCCACGCTACTCGAATTCGTGGTTCCACATACTGCAGTCTACTGTCCAATACTGGTAGCTATGGTTCCACATACTGGCTACTGGTCACATACTGAGTCTATGGTCCCATACATGAGCTTATGGTCACCTACTGATATGTCCACATACTGAATTCATGGCACTACTGATTATGGTCCACATATCTGGAGCTTAGGTCCCACCTACTGAATTGATGGTCCCACATACTGAGCTATGTGTCCAGCATACTGAGGCCTATGGTCCACCTACTGAACTTATGGTCCACATACGAATTATGGTCAGCCTACCTGAATTATGGCTCACATAGTGAGCCTGATGGTCAATACTGGAGCTAATGGTCCACGCTAGCTGAAGTTATGGTGCACATATCTGAATTATGGTCCACATACATGAATTCTGGTCACATACTGAGCTATGTGTCCACAACTGAGCTATGGTCACATACTGAATATGGTCCACAGAACTGAGCAATGGTCCACTTACTGAGCTATGGTCCACATACTCTGAGCTATGGTCCACATACTGAGCTATGGTCCACTATACTGGCTAATGGTCCAATCGGAATTATGGTCAACATACTGAATTAGGTCCACATACTGAGCTATGGTCCACATTACTGAGCTATAGTCACATACTTGAGCTTATGGTCCACATACTGAGCTATCGGTCCAATACTGAAGGGCTATGGTCACATAACTGAGCTATTGGGTTCCACCTACTGATTATGGTCGCACATACTGAGCTATGGTCCACATACTAGCTATGGTCCACCTACTGAATTATGTCACATACTGACATGGTCCACATACTGAGCTTATGGTCCCATACTGAGCTACTGGTCACATACTGAATTAGTGCGTCACCTTCCTGAATTATGGTTCCACATATGCTGAGCTATGGTCCACATCGTGAATTATGGTCACATACTGAGCTTGGTCCACTACTGAATTATGGTCACATACTGAATTATGTCGCACCTACTGAATCTGGTCCACATACTGAGCTATGGTCCACCTACTGAAGTATGTCACCAATACTGACTATGGTCCCCATACTGAGCTTATGGTCCATCCTTACTGAATTATGGTCCACATATGAATATGGTCCACTCTACTGAATTATGGTCCACATACTGAGGCTATGGTCCACATACTGATATGTTCAACCTACTGAATTATGTGTCACAATACTGAGACTATGGTTCCCCTACTTGAATTATGGTCCATACTGAGCTATGGTCCCACATATGGAATTATGGTTCCAATACTGAGGCTATGGCCAATTACTGAGCCTATGGTCCACTACTGATATGATGGTCACATACTGAATTATTTCCACATACTGAAATTATGGTCATACTGAGTAATGGTCCACATACCTGAGATGGTCACATACTGGCTATGGTCCACCACTGAATTATGGTCCACATACTGAATTATGGTCCACTATGAAAATTATGGTCACATCTGAGCTATGGTCCACATACGAGCTATGGCCACATACTGGAATTATGGTCACATACTGAGCTATGGTCCACATACTGAGCTATGGTCCACATACTGACTTGGTCACAAACTGAGCTATGGTCCCACAACTGAGCTATGGTCCACATGACGGAATTATGGTCCACATACTGATTATGGTCCACATACTGAGCTATGGTCACATACTGAGCAAGTAGTCCACATTACTGAGCTATGGTCTCACATCCTGAGCTTATGGTCCACATACTGAGCTATGGTCCACATACTGAGCTATGGTCACATACTGAGCTATGGTCCACATAACTGAGTATGGTCCCATACTGAGGCTATGGCTCCACCTACTGAATTATTGGTCCACATACTTGAAATTATGGTCACCTACTGAATATGTCACATATGAGGCTATTGGTCCCACCTACTGAATAAAAAAAAAAAAAAATATGGTCCCATACTGAGCTATGGTCCACATACTGAGCTATGGTCCACCTATGAAATTATGGTCCACATACTGAATTATGGTCACCTCTGAATTATGGTCCCACATACTGAGTGGCTATGGTCAAAATACTGAGCTATGGTCCACTACTGGAATTATGGCACATACTGAATATGGTCCACATACCTGAATTTGGTCCACATACTGAGCTATGGCCCACATACTGAGCTATGGTCCACATACTGAATTAATGGTCACATACTGAGCTATGTCACACATACTGGCTATGGTCCACATACTGAGGCTATGGTCCACATCTGAGCTATGGTTCACATACTGAGCTACTGGTCACATACGGAATTATGGTCCCACTCTACTGAATTAATGGTCCACATACTGAGCTATGGTCAATACGAGCTATAGTCCACATACTGAGCTATGTCACATACTGAGCTATGCTCCACATCTGAGCTATGGTCCACATGACTGAGCTATGGTCCACCTACTGAATTATGGTCACATACTGATATGTCCACATACTGAGCTATGGTCTACTACTGAATCTATGGTCCACATATCTGAGGGCTATGGTCACATACGAGCTAATGGTCCACATACTGAGCTAATGGTCCACTATGAAATGTATGGTCCACCTACTGAATTATGGTCCACATACTGAGGCTTGGTCCACATACTGAAGTTATGGTCACATACTGAAGCTATGGTCATACTGAATTATGGTCCACATACCTGAATTATGTTCACCTACGTGAATTATTGGTCCACATACTGAGCTATGGTCCACCTACTGAATTATGGTCACATACTGAGCTTGGTCCACATATGAGCATGGTCCACCTACTGAATTATGGTCCAATACTGAATTATGGATCACCTAATGAATTATGGTCCACATACTGAGCTATGGTCACATTACTGAATTATGTTCAAAACCTACTGAATTTATGGTTCAATACTGTAGCTAGGTCCACTACTGAATTATGGTCACATCTGAGCTATGGTCCACATACTGGAATTATGGTCACCATACTGAGCTAATGGTCATCTGGAAGCTATGGTCCCACCTACGAATTATGGTCCACATACTGAATTATGGTCCACATACTGAATTATTGGCCACTATGGCTATGGTCCACATACTGAGCTAGGTCACATACTGAGGCTATTGGTCCACCTACTGATTATGGTCACAGATACTGAAGTTAATGGTCCACATACTGAATTATGGTCCACATACTGCGAGCGCTACCTGGTCCACGATGACGGAGCTACTGCGTCCGCCACATAGCACTGAATTCACTGTCGCCACCATGACTGCGCGGTACTGGTGCCACATACTGAGCTAGTGAGTCCGCACAGTACTGATGGTAGTGGAGTTGCGCAAGACGACTTAGAAGGTGGTCCACATACTGAGCTATTGGTCCACATACGGAATTAATGGTCCACATACTGAATTATGGTCAAATACTGAGCTATGGTCGCACATACTGAGCTATAGTCCACATAACTGAGCTATGGTCACATACTGAGCTAATTGGTCCACATACTGAGCTAATGGTCCCACATACTGAGCTATGGTCCACCTACTGGAATTATGGTCCACATACTGAGCTATGGTCCACATACTGAGCTATGGTCCACTACTGAATTATGGTCACATACTGAGCTATGGTCCACATAACTGGGAGTCTATGGTCCACATACTGAGCTATGGTCCACATATGAATTATGGTCACATACTGAAGCTATGGTCCACATTACTGAGCTATGGTCCACGCTATGAATTTGGTCACATACTGAATTATGGTCCCTACTGAATTATGGTCCACTACCTGAGCTATGGTTACACATATGAATTTGGTCCACATACTGAGCGCTATGGTCACCTACTTTGAATTATGGTCACATACTGAATATTTCACTACTGAAGTCCCCATTATGGTCCACATACTGAGGCTATGGTCCACCTACTGATTATGGGTCCACATACTGAGCTATGGTCACTACTGAGCTATGGTCACCTACTGAATTTATTGGTCACTACTGAATTATGGTCCACCTACTGATTATGGTCCCATACTGAGCTATGGTCCACATACTGGAGCTATGGTCCACTACTTGATATTATGGTCACATACTGAATTATGGTCCCACATACTGAATTATGGTCCACATACTGAGCTAGGTCCACATACTGAGGCTATGGTCACATACTGAAGGATTATGGTCCACATACTGAGCTATTGGTCCACATACTGAGCTATGGTCCCATACTGACCTATGGTCCAATACTGGAGCTATGGTCCACATACTGAGCTATGGTCCACATACTGAGCTATGGTCAACATACTGAGCTAATGGTCCACATGATACTGAGCTTATGGTCTTCCATACTGAGCTATGGTCCACATCTGAGCTATGGTCCACATACTGGAGGCTAATGGTCCACATCTGACCTATGCCACATACTGAGCTATGGTCCACATACTGAGCTATGGTCCCATACTGAGCTATGGTCCACATACTGACTATGGTCCACATACTGAGCTATGGGTCCACAATACGGAATTATGGTCGCACATACTGAATTATGGTCACAATACTGAGCTATTGGTCCACTAATGAGCTATGGTCCCATACTGAATTATGGTCCACATACTGAAGCTATGGTCCACATACCTGAGCTACTGGTCACATACTGAGCGCTATTAGTCCAATAACGAGGCTATGGTCCACATACTGAGCTATGGTCCACATACTGAGGCTAGTGGGTCTCCCTCTCAATTCAATTTAAATTCAAGGTGCTTTATTGGCATGGGAAACATATGTTTACATTACCAAAGCAAGTGAAATAGATACAAGACTAAAGTGAAATAAACAATAAAAATGAACAGTAAACATTACACTGACAAAAGTTCAAAAATMATAAAGACATTTCAAATGTCGTATTTTGTCTATATACAGTGTTGTAATGATGTGCAAATAGTTAAAGCACAAATGAGAAAATAAATAAACACAAATATAGGTTATATTTACACTGGTGCTTGTTCTTCACTGGTTTCCCTTTTCTTGTGTCAACAGGTCACATCTTGCTGCTGTGATGCACACTGAGGTATTTCACCCAATAGATATGGGAGTTTATCAAAATTGGATTTGTTTTTCGAATTCTTTGTGGGTCTGTGTAATCTGAGGGAAATATGTTTTTTTTATTTATTTTTTTATTTCACCTTTATTTAACCAGGTAMGCTAGTTGAGAACAAGTTCTCATTTGCAACTGCGACCTGGCCAAGATAAAGCATAGCAGTGTGAACAGACAACACAGAGTTACACATGGAGTAAACAATAAACAAGTCAATAACATGGTAGAAAAAAATAATATGGTCATATATTTGGCAGGAGGTTTGGCAGGAGGTTAAGTAGTGCAGCTCAGTTTCCACCTTACCTTGTTGGCCACCTCATCTCTCTCGCTCTCTCTCTGTCTCTCTCACTCTCTCTTTCTCTTTCCATCCCGCAGAGGGTTTTGCATCATCTTTCGACTATTCCGAAAAAGAAAAAAAAACAGGGAGTCTGGAGATGAGTTCTTCACTTCTCAATTCAGCCTGGTCACGTCGATTAAGATGTGAACTTTTACATTTCCAGCAGTTCACATTCAGCTCCAGGGCCTTATCTGAAATTAAAAAAGCCCCCCTCTCTCCACGGCTTTGAAGTTTTTCTAAGCCACTCAAATAGTTTTCATTCGGAGAATGTGGAAGCTAAAGGAAGGCTTTGATTTCCGGAGTTGGCTTTGCCTGTCACATTGTGTTACGTGCTGGATGATCTAAAAAGGAAAATGGAATGACATCGCCATGCTGTCAGACGGCCCCACCCCTCCATTCTAAGTTCCAAACACTGACTCGAACCGTCATTGGCTAATGCAGAAGCCACATGACAAAGAACCTAAAGGACTAAGAGTGTCGGGGGTAGGCCAGGGGTTAGAGCACAATGCAATTCTCTGACAGCATGTGATGATTGACTGTGGTCTATCATTTTCTAGAGGGTCTCTAAGAGAACATCTGAGCGAAAGGAAATATAGATGGTTTGTAGTATGTTTCTCTCCCCTTCATCCAAAAACATCAGATGAAGACGAAGAAATCCAATCTAACGGAGCTGTCTGAAGCCCTTACTCGGTTGACATCACTCTGAGCAGGTGTACTTTCAGGGTCCGTTTACTAGTCAGCCATACGTCCATTTGCTTAAATCCTCGTATTTTGTGTCGTGCCACTTATTTTGATATACAGTACACTTTACCATGTCCAACTCAAACTGGGACAGCGAGAGGCCAATGAACACTAAACACGCAGAGATGTGAAAAATCTGCTGGCTAATGAAAAAGGACAGGCCAGCAGATAAGAACAGAGAAGAGAGGACTGGATAAGGAGAGCAGGGGAGAAGATAAGAGAAGGAGAAGCAGAACAGAGGATAAGATAAGAGAAGAGAAGTGGAGAGGAGAGAAGAGAAGGGGAGAGAAGAGAAGGGAACGGAAGAGAAGAGAAGGGAAGAGAAGTGGAGAGAAATGAAGAGGAGAAAAGAGAAGGGGAGAGAAGAYAAGGGAAGAGAACAGCTGGGGAGAGGAGAGAAGAGAAAGAGGAATGAGAAAGGAAAAGCTCTGGCCCAGCAACAGTATTCTCTGTGTGAGGTCAGAGGGATAAGAACTGTGTATTCGTCTTCTCTGTGTGCCGGTTGACTTCCAATCGAATGCGAGGACCCTGAACACAAAGGGGCCGGTTAAGAACACTTCACAGTTCACACCAGCAGTTATCACCATGCTGAACACAGGGAATACAACAACAACAACAAAGCAACAAGACAACTGAGAGAGTAARAGGGCTGGGAGGGAAACTGGGCTGGGGATGTGACGTTTGTAAGCTGGAACATAATGTTTGTAAGCTGGAACATTAGGGGCATTAACTTGCCKACAAAAATAACCAAAATACTGTCACCTCTTAATTATGTCATTATTAGAGAGCTTAATTGTATGTGA
>NC_036845.1:4716230-4717001 GCF_002910315.2 Salvelinus sp. IW2-2015
CCGGATAGAAGATAGAGTCATGGAGTGGTTATAGCAGCGAATCCAGACACATCCGAGGAGATGAAGTAAACAGCATTTGTAATGGGATATTAGCTCAAGCTGTTCCCTCATTTGGAATGTCTGTTTCATTTCATGGCTGACATTTGAGAGCTGTGGATGGAGGTGTTCTGCATTACAGAGGGAGGAAGTGAGAGAGAGAGATTCCACCTTGGCTCTGCGTTGCTTGGTGGGAATCTAATCATATCTGACATCTGTCAGTCACACTTTGATGATCCGCTACCAAATGGAAAAGCATCTGGCGGGGGARGTATGAACACCCAGGTAATYGAGACAATAAATGGAGCTGATTTACCTCAGGGGCTATTGGGAGCCAGTTAACGCGCTCCGCTTGGAGGGAGGACTGCACATAAGACTTTGTAATGACATACCAGACCAACTCACACATTCACATTTATTTATCAAATGACACCAAATGCGTTTGGAGTATTTCCCTGTTCCTGTCTTCCTGTGATGGTTAACGTCAGATGAAAATGACATTCAAATGGATATTTATTAAGATTCATTGCATTTCTGAGCACCCATGTGAAAAATAGCAGATTTGTTTGGAAGGGAGTGCTACGATGATGTGTGAGTGTTTGGCCTTAGAATAAGGCTGACAGTCTGTCTGTTTGCCAGTCAGAAAAGGTACGTGTGCTCTAGGATGTTTTGGTCTGTCTACCTCTTAACTGTAGACTGCATCTCTGCCAGCTCTCTCTAACCCCTCAGCTCACC
>NC_036845.1:4725616-4730047 GCF_002910315.2 Salvelinus sp. IW2-2015
TTTAATGGAATGTCAAGAAATGGCAGCCTTTCTCTGTGCTGTTTGAAATACAGAGTGAGTTTGAAGAAAGTGTGCCTCAGACTAAAGCAGTGTTCCTCCAATGTTTTGGAGGTTGTTCCTACTTTGCTTTGAACTACTTGGAAATTAGGTAGTCAAGTTTCTTTTGTTTTATTTAGGTTAAGCTGTAGTTTGAGTAGACACTCTTAGAAAAAAGGTCTCCAAAATGGTACTTCGGTTGTCCCCATAAGAGAAGGATTGGAAAGGGTTCTACCTGGAACCAAAAGGTTTCTAGCTGGAACCAAAAAGGGTTCTTCAAAGGGCTATGGGGACAGCCAAAGAACCCTTTTAGGCTCTAGATAACACTTTTTATTCTAAGAGTGTAGCTACAATGTTGTTCACTCTTCCGGTGAGGATAATACAATACATTTTCTGGAAATATTGAGAACAGAACATTAAGTCTGGATTGTGTGTGTGTCTACATTACATTTCTTACTACCTGTGAATGTTACCAACTCTATCAGTGTGAGTTTGTCATGTGATTCTATTTGCCAACACACAATTTTCTTCATGTAATAATATTCATGCTGGTATCAATTTCTATCGCTCTTCCCCTCCATCATATTCCATTGCCCTTGCTAGGGAGGACAATCATTTGGGCAAGACTGCAAATGTCCCAACATAATAGTCCTGTCATTATATACAAACAAATGCACACAGGCACAGAATGGTGGACACATGCACATTTGCCTGCTCTTTTATTTTCAAACCGCTGAATATTCTAATGCCTGCTAATGTAAACAGAATTAATTCCAGACTATGATATTAACCTTTATTTAATCTGCGGTTCATCATGGATGTTATTTGTTTCAGTGAGACTTTGGAGAGGAGTAGAAGGCACTCAAGAAATGTGAAACAAGAAAGGAGTGGTCGCACATGGAAGGAATAGTCACAACTCTAAAATCTGTGTCTAATTCAAGTTTAAAACATGACGCTTCGGCCGTCATCATGGCCTTCATCACGAAATGTTCTTCAGAGTTGAAGTGCAACATTCTCAATAGAACTTGGGCTTTTCTTAGGAGGATGTATGTACGCCTACCGTTGCAGACTACTGTCCCTGAAACACAGATTGGCATTGTGACCAGTGTTCCGTTGAGAACAATTCCCAGTCTTACCCAGAGTGCTTTGCTGCCAGATCGATGGCATTCTTTGTGCCTGGTTGTGTATCTCCCATGTTATTGAATCTCCTCCTGGAGGTTCTCTATAGGAGCCTATTGTCTCTCTAGCTGTGTGCTATCCTCTGTGGGTTAATATCACAAGCTATGATCTGTTGCTGTTGTGCATCACTGCTCAACCACTGCATGGTGAACTAACTGTGAACCTTGCAGTGTGTGTGTGTGTATGCGTGTGTGTGTGTGTGTGTGTGCGTGTGTGTGCGTGCGTGTGAGTGTGTGTGTGTGAGTGTGTGCCTGCGTTTCACTATTTCTCTCTCTGTATCTGTGCCAAGAGAGAAACCAGTTTCAGCAGAAACAGCATTATGTGAGGTCAACCGGATCAGCCATGTGTGTGTGTTGTGTGTGTGGTGTGGTGTGTGTGTGTGTGTGTGTGTGTGTGTGTGTGTGTGTGTGTGTGTGTGTAAAGTAAGTATGTATATTCATGATGAGTGGATATGTTTGTTTTGTTTGTGTGTTTGGCAATGTGGGGTCACATGACACCAGACCAAACCCTGCTGAGTTGTCTACATACAGAGAGAGTACAAACAGAATGTGTGTCCTTTCAGAAACCCCAATACCATACGTTAAAGGGGAAAAGGTACAAGACTGACCAGCACTCCCATGTTGAATTACCTATGGTTATGGTAGGGTCAGGGTTAGGGTGAGTTATTGGTTATGCTGTAGATAAATGCGTAGGTCTGTTGACACGTACACCACCATTCAAAAGTTTGGGGTCACTTAGAAATTACCTTGTTGTTGAAAGAAAAGCACATTTTACGTCCATTAAAATAACATCAAATTGATCAGAAATACAGTGTAGACATTGTTAATGCTGTAAATAACTATTGTGGCTGGAAACGGCTGATTTTGTATGGAATATCTACATAGGCGTACAGAGGCCCATTATCAGCAACCATCACTCCTGTGTTCCAATGGCACGTTGTGTTAGCTAATCCAAGTTTATCATTTTAAAAGCCTAATTGATCATTAGAAAACCTTTTGCAATTATGTTAGCACAGCTGAAAACTGTTGTCCTGATTAAAGAAGCAATAAAACTGCCCTTCTTTAGACTAGTTGAGTATCTGGAGCATCAGCATTTGTGGGTTCGATTACAGGCTCAAAATGGCCAGAAACAAATAACCTTTTTTCTGAAACTCGTCAGTCTTTTCGTGTTCTGAGAAATTAGGCTATTCCATGTGAGAAACTGAAGATCTTGTACAACGCTGTGTACTACTCCCTTCACAGAACAGCGCAAACTGGCTCTAACCAGAATAGAAAGAGTAGCCTAGTTCTTTAACCAGGACAACAGTTTTCAGCTGTGCTAACATAATTGCAAAAGGGTTTTCTAATGATCAATTAGCCTTTCAAAATGATAAACTTGGATTAGCGAACACAACGTGCCATTGGAACACAGGAGGGATGGTTGCTGATAATGGGCCTCTGCACACCTATGTAGATATTCCATTCAAAATCAGCTGTTTCCAGCTACAAAAGTCATTTACAGCATTAACAATGTCTACACTGTATTTCTGATCAATTTGATGTTATTTTAATGGACGTAAAATGTGCTTTTCTTTCAAAAACAAGGACGTTTTCAAGTGACCCCAAACTTTTGAACGGTAGCGTATGCTTCCTGTGTCAAAATGTACCAATCAAAACACTGAATTTCTGCCCAGCATGTGAATAATAATCTCAGCACAAGGCAGCAGGACTGATCTACAACACTAACCCTCCTCTAAAATGAGATGATTTATGTTTGTATAATATCAGTCTAATTCCCCTAACGGGCATCATCATGTTCCCATAGATTCCCCTTCAAGAAATGGAGACTGTTTATGTTTGGTCTGGACACATCTGTCCTTGGGTTTGTGTTGCTGCATTTCCATGTGGCTGCAGGCCAGAGTGTGCTGCTTCTGTTGACTATCCATGCATGATTTATTCTGCAGATAGGGGCCTTCCCCCTTTTATAGATAAATTGAAACCAATAAAGAAACACGGAAGCCGGCCGTTGATAGTGCCGTGGTTAAGAAGAGAGTCGATAAAAAATGATGAGTTTTTGCAGGACAGGAGTGGGCTTGTAAATGTTTCATGCTTCTTTCTGAAACGCATCGATTTTTATTGTGCTCCATTCATACCTGATTAATCGTGCGTTTCCCTCCTCAAGGGTACAGGGAGCTGGCGTTGGCGCTCTGAGCCCCGGGATCGCTGCAAAGCCTTCTGGGATATGGGTGCAGGGGGCGAGAGTGGATGAGGGCATCCATGTTGGGTCCATGTTGAGCCAGACTGAGCTGTTAGTTGCAGCTCCTCTGTGAGAATGGCCATACAGTACATACCACCAAAGCCGTTATATTTCAAGAGGAGATGTATGTGGTTAGATCTGTGACCTGGTGGACAAGATGACATCCCTCCCTGTGCTTCACACATCCTAACAGATATCACCACAGGGAACATATAGGGGAAATGTACAATTCAAAGCTGAGAACTAGGAAAATAATAGACTAACTAGCGTAATTACAAGATAAAGAGAGATAATATGAAGTAAAAACGAATGACAAAAACACCATTAAATTATCCAGCTTTCACATTCGAGGAAAAATGCACAGCAATTAAGCCTCACTGGAAGCCAGTAATCAAGACGTTCCGTGGTTAGAATCATTCTTTCTGTTTTTCTTTCTCCTTGTGCCTCTTTGTTTTATTTGTACAGCGACAATGTGTAGACAACAATCAGTGCTTTTAGCTGGGATGTCTATCAGAGAGTGAACCTGTATTGAGAATTGACCTTTTTCGCTTACACAAACACAACACACAACCAACACAACACACACACACACCACACACACACACACACACACCACACACAACACACACACACACACACACACACACACACACACACACACACAACACACACACACACACACAACACACACACACACACACACACACCACACACACACTCTTATATGTGCCGTTTGTGACAGAGAGGAGAGTGAAAAGAGCTTTAGCAGTTTATAATGTGTTTGCTTTGGCTTTAATTGTTTTGTTCTGAATAGGTTAGAATCACTCTGAGCAGAGTTAAAGTTCTTGTTTATCGACCTTGCCAAACGAAGCGTTGGGCAGGCAGGCTGGGGAGAAGACAGAGGGGAGGGTGTGTGGAATAGACTCAGAGATAAAGATGAGAGGATAATGAAGCTTACCACCTGAGGGTATCTAAGGAATT
>NC_036845.1:4730072-4739965 GCF_002910315.2 Salvelinus sp. IW2-2015
CACGGGTTGGTTGAGAGAGGGTTAGTGGTTAGGGTTACGGGTTAGGCTGTATCAATTGAGTGATTTGGGTTAGTGTTATTTGCGCGTTTGGTCTAAATGTTTCTGAAGTATGGAGGTTAGGTGGTAAAGTCACTGTGGTTAGGTTTCGAGGATGTTAGGAAGGGGTGCTTAGGGTTTGTGTTGGACCGGTTATGGGTTAGGTCTAAAACGAAGAGAGTTCAGTGTTAGCGTTTGGTTAGGGTTAGGGTTAGGGATGGGTCAAGCTTGAGAAGTACGGGTTGAAGGATGTAAAGGTGGTTAGGGTAGGGGTTAAGAGAGTTAGAGATTATAAGAGGTAGGGTATTATAATGTTAGAGGGTAACGGACTTTAGATCTGAATTAGGTTGTTATTCAGGTGTTTAGGTTTATTGGTTACTGGCTCTACGGCGTTTCGCTTCGGTTATCGGGTTTTGGTTCGTTATCCTTCTGGTGTTAGGGTTAAGGGTTATTGCGGTTAGGGTTAGCGTTTATTGGCGCTTTCAGTGGTTAAGGGTTAGGCGTTAGGGTTAGGGTTGGGTTAGGGTTAGGGTTAGGAGTTAGGGTTAGGGTTAGGGTGGGTTAGGGTTTGGGTTAGGGTTTAGGGTTAAGGGTTAGGGTTTCAGGGCTTTCGGGTTAGGGTTAGGGTTACGTGCGTTAGGGTCTCTCTAGTTCGGTTTCTCGCGTTTTACGGGTTCTGCGGTTCTCGGGTTATACGCGGTCTATCGCGGTTTATGGCGCTTTAGGCGCTTAGTCGGTTACGGGTTCTTTCAGTGGTTAGGGTTCGGGATTAAAGATTATGGGATTAGGAGTTAGGGTTCAAAAGTGGTCCTCACGGGTTCAAGTGTAGTTGGTGTTTAGCGGCTTCTTACTGGAGGGAGTATAGGCACAAGGGTTAGGGGTTAAGGGTTAGGGTTGGGTTAGGGTTGGGTAGGGTTAGGGATTAAGGGTGTGTTTCAAAGGGTACAGGTTAATTGGTAGTACAAGGTGTGATAAGGGGTTTAGTATGGTGTAGTTCAAGGTTTTGGTTAGGGTTTTTAGGGTTAGCTATCCTCAAGCGTTGTTACTTATGGAGGATATTCATGTTAGTTAGATGTTGTAGGTTGAAGGATAAGGCAGTTCAGAGATTGATCTTTTGCTAGGTCCTTCATGGTCGGTTAGCAGAGGTTAGCGAAGTCATATTGAAGGAGAGAGAAGTTATCTACAGAAGGGGTATAGAGAGTTAAGGCGAGCTTCATGGAGTGGCTTGCTTTTAGACTGTCTAGTTTGAGGTTAGAGAGCATAAGGCCTTAGGGTGGATCCGAGGTTAGGGTGGAGTTCACGGCGTATGAGGTGTTAGTGCGCATGGAGGGTTGGCGGAGAGTGTTTATGGAGTTATGTGGCTCAGGACGCGGTGGTAGATTTGTTAGTTGTTTGAGTTTAGGTTACGAAGTTCACGGAGAAAGCGAGTTTAAGAGTTTAGCGCGAGTTGGTGTCTCAGTTGTTGGGTTGTGTCCGTTGTTAGTTGATCTGGTTAGGGTTAAGGGTTAAGGGTTAGGCAACAGCTCATAGGCTTAGGTGTATCTCTATTGAGTTAGGGTTCAAGGCTCTATGTGCGTTGGGTAGGAGTTCGGGGTCTAAGGTGTGATTTAAGAGAGTTAAGGGTTTACGGAGTTAAAGGGGTCAACGTGGTTGCTGTTATTGAGGTTTAAGGCGAGTTTAGTTTCATTGTGGTCGTGAGGTGTTGGTTCGTTATAGAGTTTGTGGTGGTTTCAGGTTGGTGTATCAGGGTAGTGGGTGTTGTTGGTGTTTGTTGGTGATTGCGGGTGAAGGTGGTGTTGTGTTGCTTAGGGTTCAGGTTGTGGTGTTGTTGTGGTTGTAGAGAGGTGGTGTTAGGGGTTTGTGATTGTGGTTACGGTTGATTTAGGTTAGGCGTTATGGTGTGTGTCTTGAGGTCTAGGGTGAGTGTGTGTTTATGGGTGTTTTCATTAGGCGGTTGTTGTTTTAGGTTGGGTAGGGTTAGGTAGGTCTGGTGTGGTGGTGAGGGTTATGGGGGATCAGTGTTGGTTTCGGGGTATAGGGCGTTAGGGTTGATGGGGTGTTGTGGGTATTGGGTTCTGGAGTGTGAGGTGTTGGTTATGTGGGTGTGTTCTGTAGAGTTGGTGTGGGTTTCTGTAGCGGGGTGGGTCGTGTGTGTTTTTAGCAGTTGTGTGTTCGGGTAGGTGTGTGTGTGGTGTGTGTTTGTAGCAGTGTTGTGTGTTCGGTGAGGGTGCGTGTGGTGTGTTGCTGTAGCATGTATGTGTTCTGTAGCGGTGGTGTGTGGTTTTGTAGCAGTGTGTGTGTTCTGTGTGGTGGTGTGTGTTTGTAGCAGTGTGTGTGTTGTAGGTGTGTGTGTGTTTGTGTGGTGTGTGTATGTGTGTTTGTAGCAGTGTGTGGTGTGTTCGGTAGATGGTGTGGTTGGTGTGTTCGTAAGCAGTGTGTGGTGTGTTCGGTGGGTGTGTAGATGGGTGGTGTTCTGTAGCGGGTGTGTGGTGTGTGTGTTCTGTAGCAGTGTGTGTGTTCTGTAGCGGTGTGTGTGTGTGTCGTGTAGCAGTGTGTGTGTCTTCGGTAGCGGTGTGTGTGTGTTCTGTAGCAGTGTGTGTGTTCGGTAGCGGTGTGTGTGTTCGGTAGCGGAGTGTCTGGTGTTTGTGTGATGTTCTTTATGAGAGACACAGGAAACATGTTGTTACTGTGCTGCGGTGCTTAGGTCCAGCCACAGGCGAGCGTTTGTTTTATCCATGCCATGACTCCCTCCATGAGTGACTGCTCCATCCCCTCGCTCCCCTCGCACAAACACATGAACGTGTGAATATTTCATCACACACATGTACACAAATGCACACACGCACACACACACATACACACACACAAACACACACACAGACAGATAACGTGTGACTATTTAATCTCCTCTTCATTGTATCGCTCTACTTGTTGGGCCAGTAACCGAAAGGTTGCTGGATCAAATCCCAGAGCTGACAAGGTAAAAATCTGTTGTTCTGCCCCTGAGCAAGGCAGTTAAAACCTCTTAAGGATCCGCCAGAAGAAATGGCAGCAGTTTTACCGGCGACCAACCAATTGTGCTATTATGTGTTTTTTTTCACGTTATTTGTAACTTATCTTGTACATAATGTTTCTGCAACCGTATCTTACGGCAAAAAAGAGCTTCTGGATATCAGGACAGCGATCACTCACCTCGGATGAGACAAAGATTTTTTCTACAACAAGGACGACGCACAAGACATTCTCCAAACACCCCACAGGGCCGACATCCCCGTTATTTGCAAGAGGAAYCGACGCAGGTACAGAGGACAAAGAGCTGGATGCCTGGTCAGGACCCAGAGAAAAACGAAGGAAGTCTCTAAGGCAGTCTCTAGATTTTGCTCGCCTGAAGTAGAGTATATTGTGATAAATTGCAGGCCACACTACTTGCCAAGAGACTTTTCAGCTATACTTTTTGTGGCTGTTTCTTTACCACCACAGACAGATGCTGGCACTAGGACCGCACTCAGTCAGCTGTATAAGGAAATAAGCAAATAGGAAACCACTCACCGAGAGGTGGCGCTCCAAGTGGCCGGAGACTTTAATGCAGGGAAACTTAAATTAGTTCTACCAAATTTCTATCAACATGTTAAATGTGCAACCAGAGGGAAATCACCTAGATCACCAGTACTCCACACACAGAGATGCGTACAAAGCTCTCCCTCGCCTTCCATTTGGTAAATCTGACCACAACTCTATCCTCCTGTTTCCTGCTTACAAGCAAAAATTAAAGCAGGAAGCATCAGTGACTCAGTCTATAAAAAAGTGGTCAGATGAAGCAGATGCTAAACTACAGGACTGTTTTGCTATCACAGACTGGAACATGTTCCGGGATTGTTCCGACGGCATTGAGGAGTACACCACATCAGTCACTGGCTTTATCAATAAATGCATCGAGTACGTCGTCCCCACAGTGACTGTATGTACATACCCCAACCAGAAGCCATGGATTACAGGCAAAATTTGCACTGAGCAAAGGGTAGAGCTGCCGCTTTCAAGTTGCGGGACTCTAACCCGGAAGCTTACAGGAAATCCTGCTATGCCCTGCGACGAACCATCAAACAGGCAAAGCATCATTACAGGGCTAAGATTGTATCATACTACACCGGCTCTGACGCTCGTCTTATGTGGCAGGGCTTGCAAACTATTACAGACAACAAAGGGAAGCACATCCGCGAGTTTCCCAGTGACACGAGCCTACCAGACGAGCTAAACCACTTCTATGCTCGCTTCGAGGCAAGCAACACTGAGGCATGGATGAGCGCATCAGCTGTTCCTGACGACTGTGTGAGCACACTCTCCGTAGCCGACGTGAGTAAGACCTTTAAACAGGTCAACATACACAAGAATGCGGGGCCAGACGGATTACCAGGACGTGTGCTCCGGGCATGTGCTGACCAACTGGCAGGTCTCTTCACTGACATTTTCAACATGTCCCCGATTGAGTCTGTAATACCAACATGTTTCAAGCAGACCACCATAGTCCCTGTGCCCAAGAACACTAAGGTAACCTGCCTAAATGACTACAGACCCGTAGCACTCACGTCCGTAGCCATGAAGTGCTTTGAAAGGTTGGTAATGGCTCACATTAACGCCATTATCCCAGAAACCCTAGACCCACTCCAATTTGCATACCGCCCTAACAGATCCAAAGATGATGCAATCTCTATTGCACTCCACACTGCCCTTTCCCACCTGGACAAAAGGACCACTTATAATGGAATGCTATTCATTGACTACAGCTCAGCGTTCAACACCATAGTACCCTAAAAGCTCATCACTAAGCTAAGGATCCTGGGACTAAACACCTCCCTCTGCAACTGGATCCTGGACTACCTGACGCCCCCCTCCACCCCCCAGGTGGTGAGGGTAGGTAGCAACACATCTGTCACGCTGATCCTCAACACTGGAGCTCCACAGGGGTGCGTGCTCAGTCCCTTCCTGTACTCCCTGTTCACCCACGACTGCATGGCCAGGCACAACTCCAACACCATCATTAAGTTTGCCGATGACACAACAGTGGTAGGCCTGATCACTGACAACAACGAGACAGCCTATAGGGAGGAGGTCAGAGACCTGGCCGGGTGGTGCCAGAATAACAACCTATCCCTCAACGTAACCAAGACTAAGGAGATGATTGTGGACGACAGGAAAAGGAGGACCGAGCACGTCCCCATTCTCATCGACGGGGCTGTAGTGGAGCAGGTTGAGAGCTTCAAGTTCCTTGGTGTCCACATCAACAACAAACTAGAATGGTCCAAGCACACCAAGACAGTCGTGAAGAGGGCCCGACAAAGCCTATTCCCCCTCAGGAAACTAAAAAGATTTGGCATAGGTCCTGAAATCCTCAAAAGGTTCTACAGCTGCAATATCGAGAGCATCCTGACTGGTTGCATCACTGCCTGATATGGCAATTGCTCGGCCTCTGACTGCAAGGCACTACAGACGGTAGTACGTACGGCCCAGTACATCACTGGGGCTAAGCTGCTTGCCATCCAGGACCTCTACACCAGGCGGTGTCAGTGGAAGGCCCTAAAAATTGTCAAAGACCCCAGCCACCCCAGTCATAGACTGTTCTCTCTATTACCGCATGGCAAGTGGTACCGGAGTGCCAAGTCTAGGACAAAAAAGCTTCTCAACAGTTTTTACCCCCAAGTCATGAGACTCCTGAACAGGTAACCAAATGGTTACCCGGACTATTTGCATTGTGTGCCCCTCCAACCTCCCCAACCCCTCTTTTTACGCTGCGGCTATTCTCTGTTCATCATATATGCATAGTCACTTTAACTATACATTCATGTACATACTACCTCAATCAGCCTGACTAACCAGTGTCTGTATGTAGCCTTGCTACTTTTATAGCCTCGATACTGTGTATAGCCTGTCTTTTTACTGTAGTTTTATTTCTTTACTTACCTATTGGTCACCTAACACCTAACACCTGCACTATTATTTAGAGCCTGTAAGTAAGCATTTCACTGTAAGTTCTACACCTGTTGTATTCGACGCACGTGACAAATAAACTTTGATTTGATATTTTACATTTTTGTCTAAAATGACATACCCAAATCTAACTGCCTGTAGCTCAGGCCCTGAAGCAAGGATATGCATATTCTTGGTACCATTTGAAAGGAAACACTTTGAAGTTTGTGGAAATGTGAAAGGAATGAAGTCGAATATAACACAATAGACCTGGTAAAAGATAATACAAAGAAAAAAACAACCATTCCGTTGTATTGTTTTTGTACCATCCTCTTTAAAATGCAAGAGAAAGTCCATAATGTATTATTCCAGCCCAGATGCAATTTAAATTTTAGCCACGAGATGGCAGCAGTGTATGTGCAAAGTTTTAGGCTGATCCAATAAACCATTGCATTTCTGTTAAAGATTTTGTATCAAGACTGCACAAATGTGCCTAATTTGTTTATTAATAACTTTATGTTCAAAATTGTGCACTCTCCTCAAACAACTGCATGGTATTATTTCACTGTAATAGCTACTGTAAATTGGACAGTGCAGTTAGATTAACAAGAATTCATTCTTTCTGCCAATATCAGATATGTCTATGTCCTGTCTATTTTTTTTGTTACTTACAACCTCATGCTAATTGCATTAGCGTACGTTATCTGAACTGTTCCGTGGAAGGGACACCGATCCCGAAGAAGATTATTAATTTAACCTACTTTTCCCCGGGCAGCGAAGACGTCGATGTCGATTAATTAAGGCAGCCCCCCTCACCTCTCTGATTCAGAGGGGTTGTGTTAAATGCAGAAGACACATTTCAGATGAAGGCATTCAGTTGTATAACTGACTAGGTATCCCCTTTTCCCCTTTCCCCTTACTTGTACTGCAATAATGACTGTCATGGCACATCACTGTAGAGCCCCTCTGTAAGTCTTTTGCTTCAATGTCAAGCATTTGCCAGAGAAATTCCACCTTTTACGTTCTGTTTTACTGCAAAGGAGGAGATTTTGAAGGTGTGTGTGTGTACCATATTTGAGTTTTCTCTGTCTCTATCTTAAGATCATATAACTGTGCCTTTACTGTCCCCAGGGAGGGGACTGTGGATCTGTCTCTGTCTGTTAGTATGTTTGTTCATCACAAGCGATATCTTAGACAGCACAGGCACGACTTTGACAAAACTTAGGTGAATGATGTGTCTTGCTATAGAGATCAGGCATCTACAAAATTCCACCAGATGGTGACGCTATAACAAGCAATTGAAAATGCTAACTTTGAAAAGTCATGGCCCTAACCCCGTTTGATCTAAAGTCATGGAATTCGGTACATACGTCCCTCTCCTCACAAGGAACACATTTCCCTCAGTGACCCATAAGGCCTGCCATGATAGATTTTCCGGCATTTAGATATTTGTGAAAAATGGCATCGAATGACCGATCTGCAAGAAATGTAATATGTTGCATCTATGGACAACGGTCTACTGACACAATACTTTCTAGACTAGTACCTAAACAACGGTCAACATGGCCAACATGGTCTGGCACATAAATGCATATAAATCATTCAAGAATATTCATAATGTAACACAATTTGGCACACATGTTGCAAACACTGTCAAGACTCAACATATGCAAGAACATTCATATCGAATGTGGTGCTATAACGGGCACATTTTTATTAGGTATACCATCCCATTCACGAAAATGGTTCGCTCCTACAGACAGTGAGTCACGTGGCCATGTCTTGCTACATAAAGCAGGCAGACAGGCATTCAGTTACTGTTCGATTGAATGTTAGAATGGGCAAAACGAGTGACCTAAGTGACTTTGAGTGTATTATGATTGTCGGTGCCAGCCCCATTGTTCCCAGTATCTCAGAAACGGCCGGCCTCCTGGGCTTTTCATGTACGACAGTCTCTAGGCTTTTCAGAGATTGGTGCGACAAACAAAAAACATCCAGTCAGCGGCAGTCCTGTGAGRGAAAACAGCTCGTTGATGAGAAGTCGAAGGAGAATGGCAGGAATCGTTATCAGGCAAATAACGGTGCAGTACAACAGTGGTGTGCAGAACGCATCTCGGGAAGTACAACTCATCAGTCCTTGTCACGGACGGGCTGTTGCAGCAGACGACCACACTGGGTTCCACTCCTATCAGCTAAAAACAAGAAGAAGTGGCTCCAGTGGGCAATTGAGGAGTTGCCTGGTCCGACAAATCCCAATTCCTGTTGCGTCATGCTGATGGCAGAGTCAGGATTTGGCGTAAGCCCCATCCTGCCTAGTGTCAACGGTATAGGCTGGTGGTGGTGTAATGGTTTGGGGAAGGTTTTCCTGGCACACGTTAGGTTCCTTGATACTAATTGAGCAACTTTTCCACGCCCGGAAGAATTCAGGCTGTTCTGAAGGCAAAGGGGGTCCGACCTGGTACTAGATGGGTATGGAAATAAACTGAGTGTATATTTCTCGATCTGTTTGACTCAGAGTGATGAAATTTAGCTAACCCACGCAATATTCCAGACACCACTGGCCCAATTTTGACGAAACTTAAATGCGCGCGTAAATGCGGCCATTTACAAAATTACACTGATTGGTTCAAGGGGGGCGCTGCATCATTCGTGGGGGACAACATGTTTACTGTTGCCTTGTTGAATTTAAATATTGTCTGACAGAAAATAAGACAATTTACAGAAACTGTTTTACCAAAGCAATCGCACGCACGCACGCACGCACGCACGCACGCACGCACGCACGCACGCACGCACGCACGGGGACGACATGTTACAGTTCCCTTGTTTGAAATTGAAAATATTGTTGAAAAAAGACAATTTACAGAAACTGACGTAAAATCTTTTACAAAGTAATCTCACACACACAGGGAGAGAAGAGACGGGCAGAGAAGAGAGGGAGACGAGGGAGCGCCGTAATCAGAAGAGAGGGGGCAGAGAAGCAGAGGGCAGCAGATGCGGAGAAAGACAGGGGAGCAGACGGAGGGCAGAGCAAGCAAGGGAGAGAAGGGCAAGAGGGGAGAGGACAGCCAACGGGGCCCACTTTTCTACTGTTTCTTGTTGTCCCGTGCAGATCCAAACCCTTGTGCGTGAACCCCAACCACCCCAAAAAAGCCATCAAAGGCTGGTTGTGCTACTGGACACACCCACACACACACACACACACACACACACACACACACACACACACACACACACACACACAACACACACATACACACCACACACACATCACACACAACACACACACACACAACACACACACACACACACACACACACACACACACACACACACACACACACACACACACACAGACACACACAACACAAACCTCTACATCCACCCAGTGGTCTCTTTGGTATGGGCAGGTTGTCATGTTCTATATTATTGCATTACTTTTTATCATCAGGCACATCAGCGTTCTCTCGTCAAAATAGCTGCACTATAGTGTAGGTTTGCCATTTGCCGACCCAGCAATGCGCACCTCTAATTCTCTCCCGTCACATCCACTGCTGCCTGTATACTAGAATTACAGCTATCATAAAAGCAGTGGTTAGGATAAGTGAGTCTCACTGTATGACTGAAAAACAGAATACTCAAACTCAACCACAAAGTCTAAACACCAGCCTCATTGGTTGGTTATACGTGTACATTTCTAGGCGCACTAGAAGCATTGACTCAAGCAGGGGTGACGGTATGAGGAATGCTCTTGAAATGCGACACTGCGTTTTTAAATCTATGAATGGTTTCATGTCTAGCACTGTTGCGTCTTCATTTAATATCCTTTAGATTTCATATTGGTGGTATGGTGAAGTCTTTTCACAAGCCTACAGCTATGGGCATCTTAATCTAGC
>NC_036845.1:4739990-4742918 GCF_002910315.2 Salvelinus sp. IW2-2015
GCACCAACGACACACACACACAACACACACAACACACACACACACACACACACACACACACACACACACATACACACACACACACACACACACACACACACACACACAACACACACACAACTCATACATCCAGCCAGTGGTCTCTTTGTATGGGCAGGTTGTCACGATCTATTTGTGTCTGGGAGAGGAGAAAAGGACACTGTGTGTGGCAGAGGCCAGCGGAATAGGCATCTGCATGTGCTGTAATAATCAGCAGTAGAATGTGGGGGCAGGCACTGGAGAGGACACTTTGGAGGATAATAACGCATGAATGAGTCCCAATTGCACCTTTTTGCTTAATAATTACTTTTGATCATAGGCCCATAGCCTCTGGTCAAAGTAGTGCACTATCGGGTAGGTGCATTTGGTACTCACATATGACTCTAATTCTCTCCATCACATCCACAGTCCTGCTGTAGACTAGAATTACAGCTAACATAGAAGCAGTGGTTCAGGAGAGAAGGTGAGACTCATTTATGACTGATAACAGATACTGCACTCAACACGAAAAGCCTCAGATGTGTTCATGTTGGTTATACGCTGTACATTTTAGGCACTGAAACACTGTTAGTCTTCATTGGTAGATACAGTATTCCTATAGATGTTCATAGTGATGTTATGGTAATGTCACAGTGAACGTACAGATATAGGATCTTAATTTGATTAGTATTGTCGCAGAAAAATAATTCTGCAGCAACAGGATTGAACGTTTTGTTCATAATGTTGCTTGATTGGTTGATCGGTCAAAATTAAGGCTACATGAAAAGTGCAGTACTGTTAATATAACTGTGTGTGCAGGAACATTCTTAGCAATCCTACGTCTGTATATTGTTTTTACATTTGTTGATTTGGTATGTTTCAGTCATTTGAAAGTTGGGTCCCTCCTGGAGTGTCTGGGAGAGAGAAACAGAAGTGTTTACCAATGAGGATGACCCAAATGAAAATTTGAGTGATGCTAATGTCCCTTAGTGAGTGTGTTTGTGTATATGTGTGCGTGTGTGTATGTGACAGTGTGTGTACGCCCTTGTGTGTGTGTGCGCTTGCATGTGTGTGTGTGTGGTGCCAGACCCTCTGGCTGTAGACAATCCAAATGAGATCTGAGAGGAATTACATGTCAGGTCGGTTATTCGTCAAACATAACAGCAGCGAGAAGCAAGATTGAATGGTGGAGATAGCATCTTCAATCATCGGGTATAGAAGACCACTTTGCAGGCTTTATCTCCACGATATATTACACATGGGCATAAATCATTATGTGCGTCTATCTACTCTGTCTTTGGGTGAAACAGGTTGCAGAATGTGAATCAATACAATAAAAAAGCATTGGACAAATATCACATTCCTTACCCCCTCCCAGACACAAGCTTAAACCTACAGTACGTAGGCTTCCATGTTACAGTTGGCAGAAAGTCTGTGCAATAGCTTCAGGAAAATTCTCCATGTTTACTTCACTCCTTCCACACGTATACACAGTTTCTCTCACATAATTTATTTAATTATGTTCTTAGTGGCCCGAAGTCTGTCTACAGGAGTGCCAGTTTATATTGTTCACTAGAGTAAGAGTAAGACTTCATAATATATATAACAGCCCAGGAGAGGAGAGCTCCCTCTAACTTAACACTATTTAACAGGAATATTTAACTGCAGTATTTAACTGCAGTATTTAACTGCAATATTAAAGCTGAGTCACTCCGTACACTTCCTGGTTGGTCCTCTTCCATGTTGGTGCTCTTACTTGAACATTGCTCTGAGGTTAAAGACTATTTACTTAAGCTCAAGCTGTGCTCTTTTTCTTTCCTAACGTCCAAATATGGACACATTCCTAAAGAGAATGTTCTGAAAGTCAAATCAGAGGAAATTACATGAGAGGATTTATTTTCATCTCATCACTATGGCTATATCCCATAGACTCTATGCCTGGGATGTGAGATCGATGGGGACAGGAGACCCATAGAGGACTAGAGGACAGATGCCAGAGTATGTAGAATGGCAGGGTGTCAGACAAGCTCCTCCTTCCTCATCAGTCTAGCCTGGCCTTAATCAGGAGAAATGTTGAGTCACAACAGCAGCCATTAGCCGTTGTCAGGGTCAACACGCTCGTTAACCTTCGTTAAGCCTCATCAAGGTTCACTGGCTCATTAACCCTCGTTAAGAAGTGGTTGGAGTTGGGATTCTCTGGCACGTCTGTCGCATGTGGCTGTCATATCCATTAAATGACACTAAATGTGTGTGTGTGAGTGAGCAACTTGACACTCAAATGTCTGTGTGTTTGTGTGTGTGTGTTTTGAGTTTGTAATGGTGGTGGTCCTTTGGTTGGATACATGATCCACTGATTAAACCTGTCTCTAGTCAGATCTAAACACTAGGTCAATGTTCAATCAAAACTGTCTAAAAGGTGGGGTGGGTGGGTTAAGGTTAGCTTTTTGAAAGGCAGTTAAAGATGGATGCCCTGAGATGCCTTTGTGAGTAGGAGAACCCAGGAGATTCAAGGACCATTGCTAGTCAATGGTTTCGATTTTGACTTCGGTGTTAGGGTTCTTGCAGGAACTTTAATGTGAGGCGAGAGACAGAGAGAGGGGGAGAATAGATAGAGAGAGAGAGAGTAGAGGAGAGAGAGAGAGAGAGAGAGAGAGAAGAGAGAGAGTGGGGATAGATAGAGGGAGAGAAGAGAGATAAGAGGAGGAGAGAGAGACAGAGTGGGGGATAGATAGAGGGAGAGAGAGACAGAGTGGGGGTGATGATAGAGGGGGAGAGAGCAGAGTGGGGGGGATGATAGAGGGGGAGAGAGAGAGAAGGAGAGAGAGAGCGGAGAGAGAGAGAAAGAGAGAACAAAGCAAGCGGAGAGAGGGGAGCCGAGGGGAACACTTAACCTTGAAAGATTCTGAAGCT
>NC_036845.1:4742965-4761589 GCF_002910315.2 Salvelinus sp. IW2-2015
GCCTCCCTGCTAGCGGAAAGTGTGTTTATGTGTTTGTGTGTGTATGTGTTTTTGTGTGAGTGTGTAGGTGTTTTTTTGTGTGTGTGTATAAGTGTATGTGTGTGTGTGTGTGTGTATGTGTAACAGTATAACTTTAAACCGTCCCCTCGCCCCGACACGGGCACGAACCAGGGACCTTCTGCACACATCAACAACGGTCGCCCACGAAGCATCGTTACCCATCGCGCCACAAAGGCCGCGGCCCTTGCAGAGCAAGGGGAAACCCTACTTAAGTCTCAGAGCAAGTGACGTAACTGATTGAAATGCTAGTAGCGCGTACCCGCTAACTAGCTAGCCATTTCACATCCGTTACACTCACCCCCCCTTTCAACCTCCTCCTTTTCCGCAGCAACCAGTGATCCGGGTCACGGCACCAATGTTACAGTATAACTTTAGTACGTCCCCTCGCCCCGACACGGGCGCGAACCAGGGACCCTCTGCACACGTCAACAACAGTCGCCCACGAAGCGTCGTTACCCATCGCTCCACAAAAGCCGCGGGGAAAGGGGAAACCCTACTTCAGGTCTCAGAGCAAGTGACGTAACCGATTGAAATGCTATTAGCGCGTACCCGCTAACTAGCTAGCCATTTCACATCCGTTACATATGTGAATGTGTTTTTTCGTGTGTGTATGTTTGTGTGTGTGTGTGTGATTGTGTGATTGTGTGTGTGTGTGTGTGTATGTGTGTGTAGAGTAATATAAAAGGTGCAGACCTTCATAGTGATAAAGAGGGGAAGAAGGGGGAAGGTTCCAGAGGAGGCAAGTTGGATTTCACTGAGGAAGGTTCAGGAGAGAACTCACAAACATGCCACATAACATGTGTACACCCATGCTGTGGGACACCATTTTCACAGTTATAAATGTTGTTGTTGTTGCCAAAATCATGAATTACATAAAGCTTATWAACAGTATACTGTATGAATGGAAACCTGTGCTTCTTGGTTCCCATACCATGAGCTCATTCTGTTTTTACTGTCTTGTGAAATATTGAATCACTTTACAACTCGATTTTACAGCATATTGAGTGCAACGCAATCAATGATGTGAGAGAAACTAAAAACAATATATTTAGTTATTTATTGGTGGTTGAAGCCCGTTCAGTGTGTCCCCACAGGTCCTAGTGTTGCTAAGTAATATCCTGCTCAATATGCTGATGAACATGGCAGGAGCAGGGCTTCTGAATATGTTACTGTAGACAAAGATATACCCTTAGTGTCGACACAGACCTCTGAGTGGAGAGTCTTCATTATTTCCAATCTTATTTGCGTATTCCATGATGAGTAATGAGTTCCATAATGAAGAAGTCATTCCTCCCACAACGTGTTGTGAAACTCACCATGCTATACAGAGCAGGCCCTCTCCTGTCTCCTCTCTGCTGAATGAACCTTATATCTGAAGGCGGGGGAACTCTGTTGTGTGTGGTGTTGTTGTGTGTGTGTGTGTGTGTTGTGTGTGCGTTTGTGTGTGTGTGTGTGTGTGTGTGTTGTGTTGTGTGTGTGTGTGTGTGTGTGTGTGTGTGGTGGTGTCGTTGTGTGTGTGTGTGTGTGTGTGTTGTGTGTGTGTGTGTATGCCAATTCGAGATTTACGGCAAGAATTTGCTCTTAAATTTTCTACAACAATTAGGCTGAGGTATTAACAGATGCATGTCGTGGCTGATCAGCAGACTGCCAAAGTTCATCATCCAATAGCAAGGTTTCAGCACACAAGCACTGGCCATAGATCAAAAAGCTTCATCTCAGCGTAGAGTGCTGATCGAGATCAGGTCTTCCCTTGTCCATATAATCTTAATCATCTTGACCCTAAATGAGAACTGATCTGTATCATGTACTCCTACTTAGACTCTCTGTTCATATTTCTCACTAGCTTTACACCCGCACATGCACATGCACACACAACACAACACACACACACACACACACACACACACACACACAACACACCACACCACACCACACACACCACACCACACACACACACCACACAGCACACACACAACACAACACACAACCACAACCACACATCAACCACACCCACCCACCAACAAACACCAACACACAACACCACACCCACCCACACACACCATGCCAGCGTACATTGACGAACAGGCATGTCCCTAGTGGTCTGGAGCATTGGTTCGGGTAGCGCGAATGGGAACACGCAGGAGGAGAGAGGCCCCGGCCAAGAGTCAATATCTCACGCCATTTAGTGCTGAGGACCCTGTCACTGCTGCCAGCTGGAGCTGCATGGGCTGCATGGTCCCCTMGTACCTGGGGCAGAGGAGAGAACAGGAGAGGGGGCAGGTGGGAGCAGAGGCACAGCAACAGCCATGGGGACCAGAGGAGGGGGACGGAAGGGGAGGCAAATTATCAGTAGAGGAGGAGAGAAATAATAGGTGAAGGAGATAAAAATGATGGGTTAGGGAGGAGGGATATCCGAATACCCAAGACCCGATCCGGGACCCGAGCGGGTCCAGATCCAAAATGTTAAATAATGTCACGGGTCTGGGTCGAATCTGATATGATTGTCACAGGTCTCCGGTATGTGTAATTTTAACTGAGTTGTCTGGAAGGGCCATTACAGATCCGAACGTGCCTGCTGCATTAGAGAGAGAGAGATACATTGTATAATTGATGCTGCTGCCCCTGCTTTTCACGAGAGTGGAGCGTGGAGCTTGTTGTTGTTGTTAGCTAATCATAAGTCACCAAAGCGACAATAGGCTACAGTCATAGAGCATCCATGTGGGGCACAAGTTAGGAGATATTTAATCAATGAAAGATGGAATCAAAATGACGGAATTAAAAGTTAAAGGAGAAGGATAAGCTACAACAACCAAGAACCAACAGGAAGATTGCTACTTAATATTCTGAATGAAGTTGTTGTTATTTGTAACTGTAGAATGTGAATGCACATGCACTGGATCCTCAATTAGCCTATCTAGATAACGTTAGCTAGCTTGACTAGCTTCTCCCGGTTTGATGCAGTCAAGACAGGTACTACCTAATCAAATTTAATGAAAAACAACCTAGCTATGGCAGCTATTGGTCTACTATAACGTCAGTCAGGTAGGATGCTTGGTGTCTCTCGTCTCTCCCTCCTTCCTCCCTGCTCCCAGTTTCACTTAATCACAGTACCGCCCCTCCCACGCTTGCTAGAGCGGCACCTCTCCCTCCCTCTCGTGTTTTATCAGCTCTGGTTAAAAAATAGCTTAAAAAATGACTTTTCTGTTGCTTCCTCACTTGGATATACAGAACGGGTCTAGTTGTCCTCGGGTCCATTCGGAACAGGTCTTTATTTTAAAAATGAACTCATGCATATTGTGCCCGGGTGGGAAAGACCCAGGTCCATTTCGGAACGGGTCCAACGTTTTGGACCAGTGAAGACATATAAGAAATAGTAGAGAAAGAGTTCAAATGAGCAACATTCCAATATATTCCACAGGAATTCTCCAGTCTGGCAAAACTAAAGGGCTTTTAGTTCCATCTGCAGTCCAGTGGTGGCTGTGTTTCTCTAGGGTGGTAACCTGTACTGGTAGGGCCAGGGTATAGCTGTCAAGTCTCCTTWATTAACACATGAGATGAGAGAATTAAATCAATATGTAAGTGGCAGAAACAATTTGAGTCCGTGATTGACTATCAAACGGGCCAGAAAAAAATCCCTGGGATGTCCTGTTTAATTGTGTTGGCATATTTAATTTAAAAAATCCCTGTCCTTTTTTCTTTCCTTCCATCACTCGGTGAGCCAAACAAAGTGGAGCCAAAAACAGAGAAGAAAATAGAAACCACTCCTAGCTCTAGAGGATATATTCAGAACAGAACAGTATGTTCACCACTCTGCACACCACTCTCATCATCACAATGCACTCAGTGGCTAAGACTCACAATTACAGCCATTGGATGCATCATGACGTACACCCTAGCTATAGACAGTAGGAGCACATGTAGTCCATACAGAAGCACACTGTCACTGACGAGGGCAAAACGAGTACGAAAAAACAACAACTCCTCATATCTGGGTGGGGGGGGATCAAATATTTCAGGTTAGATTATAGCCAGCAGTCATATATTTAAAGCCAGAGAGTTGGAACAGACTCTCCGACTCTCCGTCTCCCAGTAAACTACAGCCTCCCCTGTTTGTCCCTGGACTCCCAGCCCAACAGCCTAAATTCATTTCTACTCTCTTTATTATCACTCTGAAACGGAGGGTGTTGGAACCTGCCGAATTGGCAAAAGAGAGTGAAGTAAGGACACAAGTCACCTGTTTTATTGTATGTGATGGCTGCAGTACTGGAGCTGGCTTTGGCCTAGCCTAGCCTGGCTGCAGCTCTCTCTGGCTTGTGTCCTAAATGGCTCCATATTCACTACTTTGTGCACTGCTTTGATCAGGTTGCCATTTGGGATGCACAGTCTTTCTTTGTGGAAGCTGGCTTTCTGGAATCTCCGCTAAGAAACCTATTTACTACAATTTAAGAAGACAATGTTCTAGACAGCTAGTTCTCCTTGCCAGTTGCCAGTTGCCTGTTCCCTCCATAACAGTGTGAAAGCGTTAATGAAACGTTCTAATGATGTTTTGGCATGCCCACTCCTCTCTGTCTGTCTGATGAGAGACTGCTGGAGAGTTGGAACAGAGGTTGGTGTGTTTGATTGATTTTAAAGAGCAATTTGTTTGGSAAGGAAAGAGACGGCCTAATCCAGTCCCAACAGGCTGCCTTCATTACTGTTTGTTTTCTATTAATTAGCATGTGTGTGTTTGTGTGTGTGAGAGTGTGTGNTTAGCATGTGTGTGTTTGTGTGTGTGAGAGTGTGTGAGTGTGTTTTTGTGGGTGTTTGGTTTGCATGTATGTGTGTGTGCGTGTGTTTCGGTCTGTATGCGTGTGTGTGTATTGATATTCTAATCAACTCCACTCACATACCAAACACAACCAATCTGCTCCGCTGATTTTGTCTAATTTCTAAGTTTTAAAGAATTACACCAAAGCTCTGATTGAGACGTGCTACAGATGGGTTCCTGTCCCAGGAGCTACGGTTTCCATGATGTTCTCCAAGAATGTTTCATTCATGTATGTAGGCCTACACGCGGTATGCATGTCAAGCAGAAAACTATACCGTATTCATCTATGGTAGTACACAGGTATCATTAGTGATCATCTGGGCTACTTTATTG
This sequence comes from Salvelinus sp. IW2-2015, assembly GCF_002910315.2. NCBI lineage: Eukaryota > Metazoa > Chordata > Actinopteri > Salmoniformes > Salmonidae > Salvelinus > Salvelinus sp. IW2-2015. The sequence goes on from NC_036845.1 coordinate 4,748,166, forward strand.
AGCTGTTTTGATTGTTTTTATGTGCGATGCACATTTTAATTAATTAAAGTTTAATTACTTTGGGACGACAAGACCAGACAATTATCTATCATCCTAGCTTGTCTTGTGAGATTTCATTTTGAGGTAGAAAACCCTGAAGGTAAAGTAAGTGATGCTTTATAAACATGGTGTTTCTGTGACTAGGCTTGGCGTTCCATCACCTGTCAGCTACACTGAGGGTTTCAGCTTGGTTCTGAACTGAAACACCTGAACATGTAAACACATCTTCCTCCCATCTCTATGTTCCCCATGGGGAAAGCCAGCATCAATGTGCCACAGTCTGCTGCTCACATCTCCCCAGTAACTGCCTGGGACTTCCATCAGACATCCAACGCCTAGACATCAAAGGGAAACATTAGCCACTTACCCYTTACCTATCCACTCAAGCCAATGCCTCTAGACTTGACCTGTGATATGAAAGAGAGAGTAGCGGAGGATACCCTGTACTTCTGAGTACTGAATATTCATGACTGTAGCAGATTTATTTATCAGATCTGTAACTGGCATGCTTCCGACAAGATTGGAACTGGTGCAGCGCAGCGCTGCGCTGCTCTGTCTGCGCGTTGTGTGGTGTGTGTGTCTGTGTGTGTGTGTGTGTGTGTGATGTGTGTTGTGTGTGTGTGTGTTGTGGTGTGTGTGTGTTGGTGTGTGTGTGTGTGTGTGTGTGTGTGTGTGTGTGTGTGTAGTGATGTTTGTGTGTGTGTGCGTGCGTGTGTGTTACAGTACACAACCAGCCTTGGATGCTTGTTTGGGTGGTTTGGGGTTCCCCACAGGTTTGATCTGACGGACCCAAACAAGAAACGTAGACAGGTGACTTTGCTGTCCTCCTCCCCTCTCCCCTTCTTCCCCTCTCTCCTTCTTTCCTCTGCCTATTCCCCCCTCTCTTCTCTTCCTCCTCTCTTCTTGTTCTTCCCTTCTTTTCTCTCTCCCCTCTCTCCCCTGTCTTCTCTCCCTGTCTTCTCTCCCCGCTCTCCCCTCCCCCTCCCCACACTCTCTCTCACCTCCCCTCTCTCCCCTTCATTCTCTCCCCTCTCTTCTCTCCTCTCTGCCATCTCTTTTCTCCCCTCTCCAAAACTACAGCCCTTGGCACCGCAGGTCTGGTCATGCTCATTCTAGAAAAGCTGCACTTCGCAACACTGCCACCCTTCAACAGAAACACGAACACAGCAAGCAAAACTCCCCTATCACCCATCAACGCTCTGCTCAGTTACCTTCTGTTCATACAGCCTCACTCGCACGCATGCACGCACGGCACGCACACACGCACTCACTCTCACCACCACGCCCACAATAGACACAACGCACACACACACACATGCCACACACAACACAGACCAAGACACAGACACAGACACAGGACACACACACACACAAACACCACACATTTCACTTATATTTTACCTGTACATGTAGTCAGATGATGTTGTGTGTTTTCATGCCCCTGTGCTGTGTGTATTGTTATGTGTGCTGATTTGTGAGAGGGAGTGGGAGAGAGGTGGGCTGACAGCTCCATTTGGCTACACATCTTTGAATCACCACCTTCTCTCAGACACGATGGCATGAGAGAGAGTGGAGAGAGAAGAGAGAGGGAGAGAAGAGAGAGAGGTAGAGAGAGAGAGAGAGAGAGAGAGAGAAGAAGAGAGAAGAGAGAGAGAGAGAGAGAGAGAGAGAGAGAGAACGAGAGAAGAGATCGAGATGAGAGACGAGAGAGAGAGAGAGAGAGAAGAAGAGGGAGACGAGAGAAGAGAAGAGAGGAGAGAGAGAGGAGAGAGAAGAGAGAGAGAGAGAGAGAGAGAGAGAGAGAGAGGGGAAGAGAGAGAGGGAGAGAGGTAGACGAGAGCAGGAGAGCGAGAAGTGAGAGAGGCGGAGAGAGGAGAGAGAGAGACGAGAGAGAGAGAGAGAGAGAAGAGTAGGAGAGAGAGAGAGCAAGAGGAGAGATGAGAGAGAGAAGAGAAAGAGAGAAGGAGGGAGAAGAGAGAGAGAGATTGCTGTTTATTGACAGCATATTTTACAGGTAGTTGAACTAACACCTCTTCAAGGCATGACTCTGACCCGCCCTGTACTATTTTCCAATATATCTCCGCTGCCAAACCTGGACCGTTTAATGGAATAAGTTTTACAAGCCACCACGCGTCACCACAGCACCACGGCTTGATTATGCATTTTAACTACTGGCTCGCATCACAATATGTATGGAAATAAACCATAACAGACATAGGCTCATGCACTGAGACTCACTAATGTGATGGACTTTGCCTGAACTGTTTTCTTTGGGTAATTGGGTTACAACCCAACCAATAGAGTAAATCAACCAATGTATCCATCGTCAGGGGCAACACAAACCCATAGCACTGAAGGGCACACCTGCGAGAACAACAAATGGGAGAAAATGAGTAGAACGAAGAGTCTCTGTGTGATTCACCACCTTTTCTTCCTCACTGTCTGTTCTGTTTTACAGGGTTTCTAACAAACCTTCATATCCAGTCCCCACACTTTCTTAGTAATAGAGCCGTTAAGTCCCGCCAAGACCAAAAGAACTAACCAGAAAAACTGGCTAGTCGTGCCCGTTCTCCAATTCCCTTTATAAGTTATCTGAAGGTGTGGTGTGTGTGTGTGTCTCGTGCGGGTGTTATGCTTGCACATTTATCCTGCTTGTTAATGCATGTGAATGTGTGTGGTGTAATCTGCATGTAGCGTGTACACCATGTATGCACAGGTTGTTATGTGTGTTACCAATGACAGTGTGTGACTAAGGATGGCGTGCTCTTGATTGTCCATATGATAGGGAGGATAATGAAATACCCCCCATGCTGCTTAACAGCTCCCCACGGCCGCATTAGGGTGACTCTACAACCAGAGCAGCAATAACACATATGACACCAGAGACCCTGCTGCCTAACATCAGCCCCTAGCAAAGGTTTGTATCTTACATTGTGGAGCGGCAACACTTGAACTGTTTGGGTAGAAGTTACTGTAATGTACAAGGGCCCTCAGGCACGTACAGGGCCTATTAACTTGAAGACTGAACGTATTGGGGTAGAAGTTAACTGTGAAGGTACAAGGGCCCCTCAGGCCTTACCAGCGCCTATTAATGAAGGATGAACTGTTGGGTAGAAGTTTAATGTAGAGTACAAAGGCCCCTCAGCACTTACAGGGCCTATTAACTGAAGATGAACTGTTTGGTAGAAGTACTGTAAGGTACAAGGGCCCCTCGCACTTTACAGGGCGTATTAACTGAAGCTGAAACTGCTTTGGGGGTAGAAAGTTACTCGTAAGGTACAGGACCCCTCGAGGCACCTATACAGCGGCCTATTAACTGAAGACTGAACATGTTTGGGTAGAAGGAGCCCAAAGCATCACAGGCAAATTCAAGTGTAATTGTATACCGGATTAATACGTTATATTGACCTTTGAATTTTTGGGTAGAGAGCTGTCAGCTGATGTAGTGAAGGCTGCATTGCTGTGGGCATTGATCCATCCACACACAAGACAATAGCTTACTAATTGATATACACAGAATTGTATAAAGTCTATTATCGAGGACTTAATATCGATATGTCAGCTGACCTAATTCTTGAACTAACCAGCTCAATCCTTCACTATATTAGTTAGGTCCAGTCTTCCATACTATTCCTGGCGAACATTACTTACTCTTCTTCGTTTCTATGCCCTGTTGCTCAATATGGAAGAGAAAAGAGAGAGGCCAAGTAAGTCAGAGAAGCAGCAAGAAGTATGCAAGGGGGGTGTTACCCAGATCTGCATTAGTCATCTCTGTTAAACATCCATTTTCGTTGACTTACCCATTTGTGCCTCGTGGCCTGCTGGGCGTGGAGAGCACACCTTTTCTGCATATGCATATCAGTACCATAGAACCCTGGCACTTGAGCTAGTCACTAGCCACACACACACCACACCACACAACCACACGACACCACACGACACACACACAAGCACATCACACACACACATAAACACACACAACCACAGCACACACAACACACACAACAGCACACCACACACACACACCACACACCACACACACACACAACACACACCACACACGCGCAACACACACAGCACAACACACCCACAACAACACAACACACACACACACGACCACACAGAGCAAAGCAGCAAACATGGCCCTTATGTAGAACTCTCTATTACAGGCCATAAACCGCTGGCGCACGCACTGCCAATTCTGCCCAGCGCTGTGTAAATGCTAAGTGCACAGCGAAGCGACTACCACTACGCCCGCCAATTTTGAGCTGGATAGGTTTTAGGAAGCAGCTAAAGGCCTGGGTCTTCACAGACATACTACGGTAACGTCGTATTAGAGGCACTTGAGATGCGTCTCTCAGCGCTACAGGAGGAGGACGGGGACGGGGGCGATTATTAGCCCGCGCGCTGTTGCTGCTGAAATAAATCAGCCTTTATAGCAATGCAGGTAGAAGAGGTCGTCACATGCGCATAGTCCCGGCCTGTATCTGAACCACGACTGAACATTAATAGGTCAAAGACTACCAATTGCCCAACTGACACAGATTCTTAGCCCCATAGCTGTAAAGTCCACAGTCGCAGATTCCCCAGTTCTTGTGTTGGGTGATTCACCAGGCAACAGAGAGCAAGCGACACATATTCAGACATCGTCTTGATCCTAGGAACTAGCTCAGGTAACACTGCCGTCCACCTCATATCAGGCCATTAATACGGTGCAGAATGCAAATTGCACGTCCTGGCCAAACAGGTTCGGGAGACCTATAAGGGCTCAACTTCACGATGCCGGCAGAGCCAATCCACTGCTGCCAAATTTGACCAAGCGAGGAAAGTCTTAGTTGAGCCCTGTATAAATCTCCATTTAGGGCTACTGCAAAGACCTGTCCGCACCAGCCAACACACACACATACATCCATGCACACAGCACGCACACGCATGCACATACCACACAATACACACACACTGCCACTGTTCACCCTGCTCTCCTGCCATCAACCCTTTACTGGCCCTGGGTTCCAAAACAAAATCAATCTAACCCAGAGTTTATGAGGACTAATGTCAGCAGAGATTCCTAATGTAAATCCACTGCCGCCCTGCAATTAGACGCCTGAGATTCTGAACGTAAGTCGGCTCCTGAGTCATAACCTGTTTGTTAGAATGGTCCGATACGCAGCAAGGCTGCCAAACTGGTAAGATCATTTACTGTCTCTGTTTGCCCGTTAAATTGTAATAATCCATGCCCACAACCGAGCCGGTTAAAAACTATTCTCCGTTATCGATGTCCTATAATAAGGATGAACAAAACGCTTTGGGCTGCGGTGAACCCTTCCCTCTGTTCTGGCTAGGTGGGCCGGGCTTTTATTGGGGATGAAACTCCATGAACAGCAGTCAGAGTTGTAATGCACTCTGCAAGGCTTTCAGGAGAGATCAACTGCTCTGGATTCACTCTGATCTATGAAGGTATGATTTTGGAATGAAATGAGTGTGTGTCTGAAGAGAGAGAGAGGAGAGGGAGAAGAGAAAAGAGAGAGAGAGAGAGAGAGAGAGAAGAGAGAGAGAGAAGAAAGAGAGAGAGAGAAAGAGAGAGAGAGACATAGAGAACAGGAGACAAGAGACAGACGAGAGAGAGAGATAGAGAGACACTAAAGAGACAAGAGAAGAGACAGAGACAGAGACATGCGACAGAGGACAGAGACAGAGACAGAGACACGGAGACAGAGACAGAGACAGAGACCAGAGACAGAGAGACAGAGACGAGAGAGAGAGACCGAGGAGACAGAGGAAGAGAGAGAGAGAGAGAGAGAGAGAGAGAGAGAGAGAGAGAGATGAAGGCAATTCCTGCTGAAAACATAAGCCTATTGTTTGTTTCTCCAGTCAATAAAAATATCAGATTCCTGCAGCAACAGAGTTCTCCTTTTTCTATATTCTCCCAGATAGTCACCAGTTGAATTATACTGGGGTAAGGAATATTTCTTGGAGAGKGTGTGTGTGTTTGTGTGTGTGTGTGTCTATGTGTGTGTGTGTGGACTGATTTGATTTGAGATTGACAGGAGGTCTCAGATTCAGACCTGTCAGACATCCAATATGTCAGCTGGTGGGTTAGACCTCTAGATACAAGCACCGGATGTCCCATTCAAGGGACAACAACAACGACACACCATAGAGAACAGAGAATGGAAAGAAAGGTCCATCAAACATTGCCCTCTGTAATAACATATCAGCCCTCCATCATTCCAGATTGTTCTTCTAGATCTCTTTCAGAGGTTTGCCATTGTAAAGTTTGTCCTTGGTTGACCTTATCAACGTTCAACCACATAGGATGTTAGCAACAAGCCACTCTCTCCCATACCAATGTAAAGCAGCTTTTCAACAACTGTCATATGTCATTATACAGAATATCCATCCATTCAAGGGACAATCAAGATGTAGGAATAGTGTGATGAATGAATGTAGAGAAGACTGATGTCTGCAGAGCGCTGTTTCATCAGGACAAAATGAATGAGGGATATTCTAAATATAACCAGTGAAGGGAACTGGTGATTAGGGGTATGTGCGTATGGGTGGGTGGATGTGTGTATTTGTGTGTGCGTGTCTGTAGGGGGACATTCCTCACCAGGACCCACAATCAGACTATATGTGCTGAGAAATGTGCTGAGAGTCAGTCAGTATAGAGAGATAAAGCCTGTGAAAGGTGGGGATTGCAGTTAAGTGGAAGTCTCCTGTCCCTTCGGTACAGGGGGAGGGGCTGAGGGGCTTTCTGTGACAGATCCTCCCCTATTTTAACACTAGTGATATTCTCAGCCCCATTGAGAACCGGCTTCAACACACTCAACTGGGAACCGAACTCCCTCCCTTCGGAGTGATATTGGGTTTTCAGTAAGAGGCTGCGTGGAGCTAGCACCTCCACAGAGCTCAGATACAAAATAGACGGCAGACATCCATCCGGAAGGAGGGGGAAGAGAAGAAAAAATGTAATAGAGGGAGAGAAAGAGAGTTCGTATTATAAAGTTAAGTAGCATGGTAGAAATGATGACTTCTGTATATTGCTGCACCCTTATGCAAGCAGTATAGACCTGCTATACAAGCTAGATATGAGCAGAGAAACTGCTGCCGTTCACAGCCTAGAGATTATTCAAGCTGATGCACATAGAAATGAAATCCTCCATGTGTGGAATGTACAGTAACCTACAGTGCATTAAATGTGGACAGTAGAATTAATGTGCAAAAAAATGAATGGGGATGGCTAAGTTGTTATTCCTCTAGTGAGGCATTTAAAGGTTTATTGGCAATTTGTGATCTACACTTTTGTTATAAAAGGGACATTGGTATCCACATAGAGATTMTGACTTACTGTCACGGCCGTTAAAAGAAGAGGACCAAGGTGCAGCGTGGTGAGCGTGCATTTTCTCTTTATTTGGGAAAAAGACGCCGAACAAAACAARAAACACTACAAAAACAAACCGTGAAGCTAAAGGCTATGTGCCCTAAACAAAGTTAACTAGGGCTACCTAAGTATGGTTCTCAATCAGAGACAACAATAGACAGCTGTCCCTGATTGAAAACCCTACCCGGCCAAAACCTAGAAATACAAATCATAGAACATAGAATACCCACCCCAACTCACGCCCTGACCAAACCAAAATAGAGACATAAAAAGATCTCTAAGGTCAGGGCGTGACACTTACACTATACAATCAGTAGCCATTGACCACTGCGAGAGAGGGGGAGAAGGGTATATGAAATAGCGAGATATGGAATGTGTGATAGAAATTGAAACAGAGTCAGTGAGAGCTACTGTATTCTCTGTGCATGCTTGGGTTGGGTGTTTAAGGGTATATTAGTAATATTTAAACATATTTTGAATATGTACTTTATTTTTATACTTTTTTTACCCCTGTTTTCGCCCCAATTTTGTGATATCCAATTGGTAGTTATAGTCTTGTCCCATCGCTGCAACTCCTGTACGGACTCAGAAGAGGCAAAAGTCGAGAGCCATGCGTCCTCAGAAACACGACCCTGCCAAGCCGCACTGCTTCTTGACAAATACATGTTTTTAAGAACAAAAATAGGTGACAGGTTTGTGAATCCTGAGCAGACGGCCTCGCTTAACCCGGAATCCAGCCGCACCAATGTGTCGGAGGAAACACCGTCAGCGTGCATGCGCCCGGCCGCCACAAGGAATCGCTAGAGCGCGATGGGACATCCCAGCCGGTCAAACCCTCCCCTAACCCGGACAATGCTGGGCCAATTGTGCGCCGCCTCATGGGTCTTCCGGCCACGGCTGGCTACAACACAGCCCGGAATTGAACCTGGATCTGTAATGATGCCTCTAGCACTGCGATGCATATGCACTTTTCCAGGCCACCATGCAATGCCCTGTTCGGGTAAATGTAAATGAGGAAGAAAAACATCAGAGTTCTTGATGACTTCAACAATAACCCTTAATATACCGTGTTGGTTACACTTTACTTGACACCCAGCGTCATAACACGTTATGGCACGGTCATAACCTTGTCATAATATGTCATAACAGCTGACATAACTTGTCATAACCTGTCAAAATATGGTCATAACACTGTCATGACACATATATTTTAACCTGTTGTGACATCTATTGCGTCATTTTATGGTTGGTTATGACATTACATAAGAGTGTCACAGCCCACATTTATTCAAATCATTTTTTTCCCGCCAAGAAGTTTCCTTTTGTTAGATTTTTTCTCTTCTTAAATCCTTTGTTGTTGTTGTAATTAATTCTTTACAGTCATGTTTTCATCATATTTTATTTAACTTGTGGAAAATACACTTTATGACACTGTCATGAAGCATTATGACCATCCTGTGTCACTTTACATGGACTAAGAAATACACTTTATGACTCTGTCAAGAAGCATTATGACCATCATAATCATATAAGCCAGATAAGCTCTTATATATGTGTGAAATAATACATAATACAACCATAAAATAATACAACACATGTCACAACAGGTGTAAATGTATGTGTCATGACAGTGTTATGACCACATTATGACAGGTTATGACAAGTTATGTCAGCTCTTATGACATATTATGACACGGTTATGACCGTGTCATAACGTGTTATGACACTGGGTGTCAAGTAAAGWGTTACCAAAGTGTTTCATCAATGTCACATCAACGTCACAATAACAAGCACCCTCTGAATATGGGGATGCCAACATGTAATGGATGTCATCTGTGTAATGAATAAATCAAAGGGCGTTGAGTAAGAAAGAAAAGGCTTAACTACAGATCAGACCCGTTTCAAAGACACATGATGACAAACACAATGAAGTGAAAGTGTTCCAGGCTAAACAATGTGTCTGTCTTCTCTGTGATGCGATGTGTTGATGGTCTCTGGTGAGTTCTACCTCCCTCATTGTCATCTGCTCTCATATAAAGGAATGAGGGATGAGGGTTGGGAAGAGAGGAGTGTGTGTGTGTGTGTGTGTGTCCATGATTTACAAGATAATGGGTGAGAAGGAGTGTAGTTTAGTCCAGCAGGGTTCTGTGTGATTTAATCAGACTAGCTGATAAATAGATATAGATAGATATATCAGGAATGAGATTAAGACCCAGGTGGTGAGATGGCTCGGACCGCAGTGTGCCATTTTGACAGGGAGACACACACACGTCACACACAAAATCTCCTAAGGAACCATAAAACCCTTCATATCCCCTCAGACCAGTGACACGCCTTTATACAGCCATGTTTTATTGAAGCAATGAATTTAGAGGTCAGAAATATGAGACACTATATTTAGTTGGTAATCTAGCCCTTCCATCCGTCTAATAGTCTGAATGTGAAATGGAAGAAAAACTACTTAAACCCCACTCGTCTTTCACGAATCATTTGTCATCCAGATTTGGTGTTATTATGGAAAACAGGGAGGAAGGAAAGAAGCACTGATAAGTGGAGTAAATGGCAGACAAATGCAGTTACAAGTGGGGAGAGATAAGAGACAAGGAACTTGTTACTTTACTGCCATTAACCATCAGTGACGTCCACGTATTTAACACTGACATACAAGAACTGCAATGCATTCACAGATCTGCATTGCTTTCTTGGTGCGTATGGAATGTTCAATAGTGACATTTTGTGTAGGAGTGTTTGTTCTATGAACCATGACATACACCAGAGAGTCGCTCAGAGAAAGTAGCTGTCTCTTTGCCCTTGTTGAAATGTTTCAACTGGACTCAGACGTGTTGGCATGTCTGGCATCACAGATGCCAGCAGAGGGGAGGTGGAGTGGGGAGTGCTTGGACTGCCTCCCTTGTCCCTCCGTCCCCCCATGCAGCGAGGACCCCAGGGGTGTCTGTTTAAATGCACGCTGATTCAAAACGCTGACAGAGAAACTGTTCCCATGTTGACTCCTCCTCCTCCTCATTTTCTTCCTTTTTCTCCTCCTCCTCCTTCTCCTTCTCCTTTTCCTCCTCCTCCTCTTCCTCCTCTTCCTCTGTAAGAGACGTTCACTCCAGATGCTTCCTCTGTCTACATTCTCCTCTAAATGCTGGTTGGAGAGTCTGAATTGCCTCATTTTGTGGTTCTGATTTGCAGTGTTGTTTTTCAGAAACAGCAGGATAGAGGCTGATCACAGACGGAGACATTACAACCATGTCTTTATTTACCAGCTAATCAACAATCAACACAGAGAGGAGGGGGGAGGGAAGGAGAGAGAGAGAGATGAAAGGGGAGGGAGAAACATTGTGAATAGAAGAAAAAGAAGCTAGTCTTCATATGTTTTCACAGAGCTCAGTCTTTCATATTCACCCTTCTCTTCTGAAATACATTTTAGTTTGTGCCAGTTACAGAGGACTTCACAGGTTTCTGTGGACTGAGTCCTTGTCTGACATGTCTATTATACTCTTTCTCTATGTGTCCCGATCACCTCTGTTTGACGGGCAGATGATTGATAGAGGGGCTATGAGTTTTATTCCCCTGAATCTGTCACTCCCATCGCTCTCAATCCACCCCTTGACCTGATAGAAGGGGGAAATCCTTTCTGAAGGGATCAGCCATTGTCGTACTCTGTGGCTCAAGCCTATTAAAATGTCATTGAAGTTCTAGTTGTAAAACTTGAACATTCTGCTCAGTGAACACTTAACAACAGCAGGCACAGGAACAGCTTTCTCACACACACACACGCGCGCAAGACAAATGCACATACACACGCACACTTACACTCACACAGGCTAGTGACTCTGCTATAATAACATCTGAAAAGGCATTTTATGGTTGTGTTTATCCTCAATATCAACACAGGTGCTACTGACATATTTGTGAGTGTCTCTCTGTATGTGTATGTCTGACTTAGAGATAGACGACTGTGTGTGTGTGTGTGTGTGTGTGTGTGTGTGTGTGTGTGTGTGTGTGTGTGTGTGTGTGTGTGTGTGTTGTGTGTGTGTGTGTGGTGTGTGTGTGTGTGTGGTGCTGGTGTGTGGTGTGTGTGTGTGTGTGTGTGTGGTTGGTGTTGTGTGGTTGTTGGTTTGCAGTTTTTTGGTTGTTGTTTGTTTGCAAGCGTATCCATTAGTGGTGTTTCCTGCAGTGTTTCTACAAGGCGTAATGAATGTTCTTGTTTTCGTCTTCTTAAGAATCACCATGAACATTACGTGGCCGATCAATAGACCATTATAGAGGGAACAGGGATGGGAACGTATGGTCGTAGTTGAAGAATAATCATTTTTCATTTCTTCCCATGAATGGAGTTGGTTATAAGATGTGAAAATAATCAGTTATGGGTTCTATGAGTGTGTGTGACTTTGATGGGGGTGTGTGTTCTCGTGTGTGTGTGATGTGTCTGTGTGTGTGTCGTGTGTTGGGGGGGGGGGTGGCGTTGCGTGTCACTATACATGTTACCTCTATCAGTTCAGGTATCGCTGCACATTGTAAATATGGTACATGGAATGAACGTGGATATAAGTAAATTGAATGGCTGTATAGAAATGTCAGGAACTGGACGCCTGTATATGTAAATATGGGGTAGGTAACTGAGCTGGTCTATAGTAAATTGGTAAGGAACTGAGCCTGTATATAGTAAATATGGGTACAGGAATGAACCTGTATATGTAAATACGGTACAGGGAACTGACCCTGTAATAGTAAATATGGGTACAGGATGCCCTATTAGTAAATAGGTACAGGAATTGACCTGTATTAGTAAATATGGTACAGGAATAGACCTTTATAGTATATGGTACAGGACCTGACCCCTGGTATATAGTAATTACGGTACAGGAACTGAACCCTGTATCATAGTAAATCTGGTTAAGGACTGACCTGTATTAGTATACGGTCACAGGGAACTGACTGTAATGTAAAATATGGTACAGGGAACTGACGCCGTATATAGTACATATGGTACAGGAATGACCTGTATATAGTAAATATGGTACAGGGAATGACTGTTATAGTAAATATGGTAATGGAAATGGACTCGTATAGTAAATAGGGGTAAGGAATGAACCTGTATATAGGTATGCTGCTTAATTTAATCGGTGTTTTTTATTTATATCTTGTGTGTTTTTGTTCTACTTGTTATTTTTTAGTATTAATTGGTTATTGATTATGGGATGGGTTGGGGTTAGAGCTAGCAAGAAAGGCATTTATGTATTTGTAAGTGACATTAACTTGAAACTTGAAATCTCTCACTGCCCTGTGCAACTGTCAAATCCAACTGGCATCAATTATGTCAGCATTGAAAAACAGGTCAAACCATCTACAGGAAATCCATGTGATGTTTGGGGAAGTCATCCTCCTAAATGATTCATGTATTGGTGGAAACGCATAGTCCTGGAAATGACCTCCAGGTGCTTTATAATAACAGTTAATAAGTGGGTGACGCGTGCTACAGTGGATATGATTGGGGAAGTTATTTGATTTGGACTTGGGTTTTGTTGCAATAACGTGAAGATGCTCAATGAGGTGACATGGGGCTGCTGATGGTCTGATGGCAGGAGAGGTAGTTTGCCATTTTTATTGGAAACCACCCGGTCTCAAAAGTATTCGGGTCAATATTCTTAGTAGATGAATAATAGTGATTTGCTGAGTTTTCACTCTGGCAATGTCTTGTGGCATTCAGTATGTTTGGTGAATGTTGAAGGGTTTATAACGACAAGATATATCAAAGAAGGTTTTTCTGAAGGTGAAAATTGGATAAGTGATGTTTCAATTAGCTGGATTGGAATCTAACAGGTAAAGGCAGGATACATTCAATTGGTTTTGTCTGTCTTTTATTGATTAGTTTTATTACTTCATATTATAAACTGTACATTTGTTTAATATAGAGTTTGGAATTTTTAGCTGTGTTGTTGTTGTTGTGTTAATGACAAGATTGGGTTCCAGAATTAAATGTTTTTTTCAAAAGTAC
>NC_036845.1:4761614-4765000 GCF_002910315.2 Salvelinus sp. IW2-2015
GTAAATATGGTACAGGAACTGACCCTGTATATAGTAAATATGGTACAGGAACTGACCCTGTATATAGTAAATATGGTACAGGAACTGACCCTGTACATAGTAAATAGGGTACAGGAACTGACCCTGTATATAGTATGCCTGCTTACTTTATCGTGTTTTTCTTATTTTATATCTTGTGTGTTTTTGTTCTACCTTGTTATTTTTAGTATTACATTGTTATTGATTACTGCATTGTTGGGGTTAGAGCTAGCAAAAAAGGCATTTCACTGTATTTGTACATGTGACATTAAAACTTGAAACTTGAAACTCTCTCCACTCCCCCTGTGCACCTGTCAAACTCCACACTGCATCATTACTGTCAGCCATGAACAAACAGTCAAACCCATCTACAGCAAATCAAATGTGTGTTTGAGCCCCATCTCCCCTAAATGATTCCCATGTCACTGCTCCAACACCCATAGTCCTGGAAATGACCTCCAGGTCGCCCTTTATAAAACCACAATCAATAGTGGACTGACGCGTGCACAGTGGCATATGATTGGAGGTATTGATTTGGAACTTGTTGTTGTTGCATAACGTGAAGATGCTCAATGAACCGTGACCATGGCGACTGCCTGARTGGCTGAATGGCAGGCAGAGTAGTTGCATTTTTACTTGGAAAACAACCGTCTCAAAAGCATTCGGGGTCACATATTTACATAGATGAATCAATAGTGATCTTGCTGAGTTTTCACTCCTCGGCCACTTGTCTTGTGCATTCAGTATGTGGATGAATGCTTGAGGGTTTCATAAACGACAAGATCATATCAAAGAAGGCTTTTCTGAAGTGAAAATTGATCAGCTGATGTTCAAAGCTGATGGAATTCTAACAAGGTCAAAGGCCAGATACCATTCAATTGTTTTGTCTGTTTTATTGATTAGTTTAATATCAACTTCATATCTATAAACTGTACATTGTCTTTACAGAGTTGACATTTCCTCTTAAAAAACAGCTGCTGTTGTTGTTGTTGCTGTTATGACAAGCATTGGTCCTCAGATTCAAATGTATTTCTTTCCACACAAGTCACCGCCAGGCAGCCTGTCAATCACTTTCTCGATGACCTCACCTTAGCATCCTCTCCTCTGTAACCGAGCGACCTCAGCCCAGTTCTAGCATCTCCTCCTCCCCCATGATCGTGCTGGACCATTAAGAGTGCACAATAGGCCTTTTCTGGATGGCACTACACTACACAACAAGATGAGCTCCTGATTGACTCAGTGAGCCATTAGGTGTCTATCACTTGGAAGGACCTCCCCCTGTGACACGGCAGTGTTTGGCAGACTTCCTYTAACACACACACAGCCCCCATATAGATCTACTGATTATTTCCCCACACTCCCATCTTCCTTCTCCGTCCTCCACCCATCCTTCCAAGTTCCCCCATCCTCCCCCCATCATCATCCCTATCTCTGGTAGTAGAGACCCTCTAGAGTGATCAGGTGACTGTTGTCTCCCACGGCGGTGAAGACATTTTGATGTGGTGAATCATCAGGGTGTTTTAGCCTCCTTCCAGCAGGGGGCATTACCTGTTTGTGTGTGTTTGTGTGTGGTCTCCCACGGCGGTGAAGACATTTTGATGTGGTGAATCATCAGGGTGTTTTAGCCTCCTTCCAGCAGGGGGCATTACCTGTTTGTGTGTGTTTGTGTGTGCGATCCGCGGAACCTACAAGCCCCAGTTTCATAGCTCTCTCCTCCCCATTGATCCGTTGCCTGGGACCATTAGACGTGACAATCAGGACCTTTCTCTGGGATGGCACTACACTACACAACCAAAGATGAGCTCCTGATTGACTACAGTGAGCCATTCAGGTAGGTGTGCTCTATCACTTGGAAGGAACCTCCCCTGTTGAACGGGCAGTGTTTTTGGCTCAGAGCTTTCCTGTAACCACCCACCACCCCCAAGCCCCCCATAATAGATCACTTACATGATTCATTTCCCCACACTCCCCATCTTCCTTCTCCGTCCTCACACCATCCTTCCAGTTCAGTTCCCCCATCCTCCCCCATCATTCAATCCCTATTCCTTGTAGCTAGAGACCCTCTACGATCGAGTCGATTCAACCGCGTGACTGCTTGTCTCCCACGGACGTACGGGTTTGAAGACATTTTGATGTGAGTGAATCATACAGGGTGTTTTAGCTCCTTTTTTCAGCAGGGGGGCATTACCTGTTTGTGTGCTGTTATGGTGTGTGCATTTGTGTTGTGTTGTGGCCATGATGTGTGTGATGTAGTGTGTTGTGTGTGGTGTGATGTGGTGGTGCTGATGTGTGTGTGTCTGTGTGTGTGTGTGTGTGTTGTTTAACTGTGTGTGTGTTGTGCTGTGTGTTTGGGTGTGCGTGTGTGTGTACTGTGTGTGTGTGTGTGTTCAGTACCTCGCTGTGGTGTCTCGAGCATCAAAAGCTCCATGCCTACTACATGGACTGCTTATGCTGTGGAAGTGGATATGGTTGTTATAAGTGCAGGGAGGGTACCTCAGTACGGTACTGTGGAAGCTGTAGTCAGTGTACACATGGCTATAGCCATTATCCTGCACTATAGAGAAAGCTAAAGCTCTGTTTTCCTCTCTGGTCAGTGAAACTGTCTCCGTTCAGATGAACTATCTGACCAGTTATTGTCACCAGCAAGGAGGTCTTGGATGATGCAGGAGGAGGCGGAGGCAGAAAAAAAAGGAGGAGAGATCACATGACGGGCTTCGTGAATGAGAAAGGAGTGGTGAGACAACAGAAGAAAAGAATCGATGAAGGAAGAGGACGAGAGAACGGCAGGGGGAGTTAGGGAGTGACCCAAATCATAAGAGGGCGCAGAAAAGACGAGACAGGGCTGTTGAGAATGCAGAGAGGATCAAGGCTAAAGATGGCTGAGACGAGGAGAGGGGGGGCAGGCGAGACGAGAGGAGAAATCCAGTACAAAAGAAAGGGCTGAGAGAGGAGAAGAGGGGGGCAGAGAGCATCAGTAACGAGGGCTGAGAGCCAGGAGACAGGGGGGGCAGAGAAGAGAGAAATCAGTAAAGATGGCGGAGAGAGGGAGAGGAGCGGCGGGGAAGAGAGGAGAGACGAGACGAGATCAGTAAGAGGGCTTGAGAGAGGAGACAGGGCGGGAGAGAGAGGAGAGAGAGATCAGTAAGAGGCTGAGAGTGGCGAGACGGGGAGCGAGAGTAGTTAGAGATCCCAAGTAAAGTATGGCTGAGAGGAGAGGGCGGGAGACCAGGGGGAGAGAGAGGAGAGAGAGATGAGACTCCCAGTAGAGGGCCCTGACCGAGAGGACGAACCAGGGGGGATAGAGGAGAGAGAGATCCACGTAAGACGGGGCTGAGCATAAGAGATGAGGGGCGTACGACAGGGGCCTA
>NC_036845.1:4765025-4767823 GCF_002910315.2 Salvelinus sp. IW2-2015
GAGAGAGGAGAGAGGGAGGAGATAGAGGAGAGAGAGAGATCAGTAAGAGGGCTGAGAGAGGAGACAGGGGGGAGAGAGAGGAGAGATCAGTAAAGAGGGCTGAGAGAGCGATGGGGTGGGCACAGTGTACGACACACACTGTTAAGCTGCCAATGAGGCAACAGAGCTCTGGCTTTGGGGATTCTCTCTCTCTATTCTATCCTCTCACTCTATCTTATATATCCTCTTCTCTTTCTCTTCCTCTAAATCCCTCTCTTTTCCACTGTAGTGTCTTTCATCAGACTAAACCTGTTTCAGCTGTGGTACCTAACAACCCATTTCTCTCTTTCCATCCCTCTCTTAGATTGCAGTCCCATGAATCAAAGAGAAGACCCAGAAGAGACAGACCACAGTACAGTAGCCTGCTATTATTTCCCAGTTCTGCATACAGGTAGGACTGGTAAACAACTGTGAAAAGTTACTATGTTCAGCTCCATGTAAGAGTACTCCATTTTCATAACACGCACCATATTCCACCTTTATAATGAAATAAACAAGATGAGAAGAAGAATATGTGGAGATATGGTTACCTATAGATCATGTTATGACATCCTCTCTATGGAATATCACTGATATACATTACTGTAGACGTTAACCCTCTGGTAAGTACTGTAGATGCTGGTCTCCAATGCCTGTAGTACAGCCAGAGTTTTCAGTAATTTCACAGAGTTTTCAAACCCAAATACCCAACTGGCTAATACTTCTGGGAACGCCTGGCAAAGCAGACCCGACAGACCTGACGGGGGTTTGGGGGTTGTCAAGTCAATGGGAGAAGTGAAATATGTGTCCTTAGTTGTTCATTTTCTCAAAATCTAAGCTAAAACTATCATTACTCCAACCTTGTGAACGTGACAAACTGACATGTTTGTGTCTTTGATAAGATGGTCTGCACCCGCGCAGTTCGGCGCGACACGGACGTTAGACCCGATGACGTGTTTCTACGCATGAGCTATGCTAGCTAACATCGCCTACAAGCTGTTTCTAGACCTCTTCATTTAATAAATGATCCAGTAATATCTGCAGCACCACCAGACTGTCTGGCAGCCTGACCTTCATCTGGCCTTGACTACTCACAATGCAGAGTCTTTTTCAGGAAGGAGCATTGTATCAGCTCTGTGCTTTCAGGAGTAGACGTCCAAGTACACGTGTGTTTACTGAGCTGCATGTATGTATGTATGCATGTATGTATGTATGTATGTATGTATGTATGTATGTATGTATGTATGTATGTATGTATGTATGTATGTATGTATGTATGTATGTATGTATGTATGNTGTATGTATGTATGTATGTATGTATGTATGTATGTATGTATGTATGTATGTATGTATGTATGTATGTATGTATGTATGTATATGCCCTATAATTAACCCACAACGTTGCCCAGTGGGAGAGTCAAAGCAAGTACAGGTCAGAAAAATACATTAGCAAGAAGATATGACAGTATTCATCCCTTCATTACTATGCTGTGCTGAAATAAAGTCCATATCGAACAAGTTAAACATGCTGTTCATTCCTTACTCAGCGTTTCCTTCATTTGTGCTGCTTTTCCTTTCTGCCTTTCTTCCATCTCTATGTCCTGTGCTGAGGTGTTCATTTTGTTAAGCGTAAAATCCCAGATAAAGACAGCTATTAAAAGCCTGACTGGCTTCTGGTGAGAATAGGGGAAATGTGCTTGCTCTGCTGGGTTCAGGAGTAAATCCAGCTAGCTACTTTTAGCTGGTGAAGAGGCGATACCTTTTAGCAAGAGTCTGTAACGACATAAAATAAACAGGAGAATTACAACCCTCAGCTCCAAACTATTCAGTATTCTCCCAGTGTTGTAACTTCATCTTTTTTATAGTTTGTTTGTTTTTAGTCCTGAAAAGCTGCAGCCCAGACAGCCAAGCTGCTCCCCACTCTCTCTTCTCTCTCTCTCATTCCTCTCTCTCATCACCCTCTTTTGTGCATGTTTGTGGTTGAACCAAGGCCTTGTACCTCATCTTTCCCTAACTAGCCAGTTAATCAATCCTTTGTGGCCCTCAACCCTGTAACCCTTTTCAATCTCATGCCATTCTCAGTGTGTGTGTGTGTGTGTGAGGTCCGTTTGGGCCTCTTCTTCTAATGTATGGCTGACAGGACCGCTCCAAAGACCTCCTCTTTAACAAGGGATTCTGTCAGAATAGACCTATTCATCTAACTTCCTCCTTTCTCCACATTCACTGACCCATCGAATCCTCTAACCACACACATTTTCCCTCTAACAACACACACTTTCCTCTACACTGATTGTACTTGACCAAACAGGTGCAATAGTGAAGGAGAGAGGGGAGAGAACTCCTTTATTTCAGCCTTAATGGGTGGCTAATGCAGGCAGTCCCTCAGCAGCCGTTCACAGCACCTTATAGTATAAAAAAGGAGAGAGTGGCAGTCCTCAGCAGCCGTTCACAGCACCTTATAGTATAAAAGATAGGGTCAATAACCATAATGCACTAGGCTGACCCCTGACCTTTATTTACCACACAACACACACACACACACACACACACACACACACACACACACACACACACACACACACACACACACACACACACACACACACACACACACACACACACACACACACACAACACACACACACACACACACACACAACACACACACACACCACCACACACAAACACCACACACACCAACAACAACACCACACACACACACACCACACACACACACACACACACACACACACACACACCATCATCACAGCAGAATCTTG
>NC_036845.1:4773218-4776457 GCF_002910315.2 Salvelinus sp. IW2-2015
CACACACACACACACACACACACACACACACACACACAGTGTCCACTCTCTCGTGTCCTCTCTCCTCTACGTCCTCTGTCCTCTACATCCTCTCTCTCTTCTCCCGCTCTTCTCTGTAAGAATGGAATGATTATCAGTCTTACACAAGACCTGTTTGACCTTTCACCATATGAAAAAAAGGAGAGCTGCACATTCTAGGAGCTCAGATGCAATAATTTGATAACCAACGTTTCGACAGAGGGTATAATGACAAACACTGCGGGTCACTAGTTCATATAGTTTCAAAGGACACGCAGGTGTTTGTAATCATGGCCGGGTGTGGCTTGATGTCATTAGTTGATTTACACATACACAGTGCCTACAGAAAWGTATTCAGATCTCTTGTCTTTTTCCACAATTTGTTACGTTACAGCCTTGTTCTAAAATTGATTAAATAAAAAATAAAAACTCAGCAACCTACATACAATACTCCATAATGACAAAGTGAAAACAGGTTTTTAGATTTTTAGACACACCTTCCTCTGTAAGGTTCCACAGTTGACAGTGCATGTCAGAGCAAAAACCAAGCCATGAGGTTGAAGGAATTGTCCATAGAGCTCCGAGATAGGATTGTGTCAACGTACAGATCTGGGGAAAGGTATTAAAACATTTCTGAATGTCCCCAAGAACACAGAAGCCTKCAWKATTATTAAATGGAAGAWGTTTGGAACCATTAAGACTCTTCCAAGAGCTGGTTGCCCGGCCAAACTGAGCAATCGGGGGAAAAGGGCCTTGGTCAGGGAGGTGACCAAGAACCCAATGGTCACTCTGACAGAGCTCTAGAGTTCCTCTGTAGAGATGGGAGAAACTTCCAGAAGTACAACCATTTCTGCAGCACTCCACCAATCAGGCCATTATGGTAAAGTGGCTAGCCTGAATGCCAAGCGTCACGTCTGGAGGACACCTGGCACCATCCCTATGGTGAAGCATGGTGATGACAGCATTTTTCATCGGCAGGGACTGGGAGACTAGTCAGGATCGAAGCAAAGACGAACAGAGCAAAGAACATAGAGATTATTGATGAAAATCTGCTCCAGAGCGTTCAGGACCTCAGACTGGAGCAAAGGTTCACCTTCCAACCAGACAACGACCCTAAGCACACAGCCAAGACAAAGCAGGAGTGGCTTCGGGACAAATCTCTGAATGTCCTTGAGTGGCCCAGCCAGAGCCCGGACTTGAACCCGATCGAACATCTCTGGAAAGACCTGAAAATAGCTGTGCTGCAACGCTCCCCATCCAACCAGACAGAACTTGAGAAGATCTGCAGTGAAGAATGGGATGAACTCCCCAAATACAGGTGTGCCTGTCACGCCCTGGCCTTAGTATTCTTTGTTTTCTTTATTATTTTAGTTAGGTCAGGGTGTGACATGGGGAATGTTTGTGTTTTGTCGGTTTTGGGTGGTTATATGGTAAAGGGGGTGTTGGGTGTAGTGTATGGTTTTGGTGTGAGTGTATGTGTCTAGCTGTGTCTATGTTGGGTGTAGTTGTCTAGGAAAGTCTATGGTTGCCTGATGGGTTCCCAATTAGAGACAGCTGATTTCTGTTGTCTCTGATTGGGAGCCATATTTAAGGTAGCCATAGGCTTTCGTTTGATGTGGGTAATTGTCTATGTCTGAACGTTTGTAGCATGTGTATGTGCACTACGTTTATTAGCTTCACGGTCGTTTATTGTTTTGGTTAGTTTGTAAGTGTGTTTTGTTTCATTTTTCCTTCTTCAAAATAAAAGGAAGATGGCTTATTTTCCAAATGCTGCGTTTTGGTCCGTCAATCCCCCACACGATCGTGACAGTGCCAAGCTTGTAGCTTCATACCCAAGAACACTCGATCCTGTAATCGCTGCCAAAGGTGCTTCAACAAAGTACTMAGTAGAGTGTTTGTCATTATTGGGTATTGTGTGTAGATTGATGATGAAATAAAAATGTAATCAATTTAATCAAGGCTGTAACGTAACAAAACATGGAAAAAGTGAAGGGGTCTGAATATTTTCCGAATTCACTGTAAGTAGAACATATATAAAAGCATTAGTGGGTAACATACGATCATAGATGCAATTTGGTTACATCGGCCTACAAACATTATTTACAATGGATAGCAAAAAAACAATAATCAGAAGAATGGCTTCAGATCAAACTCTACGTTTAGACCGAAGGGCGCGGGGGTCTTTAAATAAATGAAAGGGTCTTAACAATAAATMATCAAGTTCACCCCCTCTCCTAAGAAGGGTGACGTGTTCGATGCCGATATAGCGAGGGGACAAAAACTGGTTGGTTGGCTTTCATCATATTCCTGAGTGGATGCAGAGCACAGTTGTAAGACCTGAATGGATCTACAGTAGAGTTTAGTTAATCAAAGATGTTCACAGGACAAACCCCGTCTTTGTAGCGCTGCCTCCCATTGAAATAGCTACAAGAGGTTATGAGTGTTAAGTTACATGCACTTCCATCTGTGTTCTGTTCACATACAGGTAGTATAGCTTGTTGAGTGAGACCTGTGTACTACAGTATTCTGATCACATAAAGGTGGTATAGACCTTGGTATGTGAGCGGACACAAGGACCTCTATACAGAAACAGGAATTTACACAACAGAGGGAAAAGCAATACTCTGCATTCCCAGATCAGATTTAGTTCCCGGCTTGTTTAGCTATGCAAAGTGCTTATATTGACTCATCAATGCCTTCTCCCAAACACTTTGAGAAACCTATTAGCCGAGTCAACAATGGCTGGCTGTCTGGCTGTATACTGAACGCACGGTGTAGAATGGAGATGGGGAGAAGGCTGTCTGAATCCTGAGAACATGTAAGTCCTAAAAAGGCCTCATCTGGAGTATCATGTTGCATTCTGCTCATTATTCATTGGGTGTGGAGATGCAGTGTTACAGTTGTTCCTCCCCAATTCAAAAGGAACACAGTTTAAACACTGAGGATGACCTTGCCCTCAAGCAAACACATGGTCCCAAGGAAACTCAAAGTCATATAAGACAGAGATGTGGGAATGAGGAAGGAGAGAGGATAATAAGAGGAGAGAGGATAACAGGTAGAGTGGGAAGAAAGTGAGTCAGGGAATGGGATAAATGGGGTAGAGAGATTAAATAGAGGAGAGAGAGGAAAGAGAGGGAGAGAACATAGTGATGATCAGTCTTAGGTCACACAAACACATTAGTGCAGTACTCCAAAGAGAGAGAGAGAGAGAGAGAGAGAGA
>NC_036845.1:4778389-4779352 GCF_002910315.2 Salvelinus sp. IW2-2015
TGGAGTGATGGAGGTAGATATGTATAGGGGTAAGGGGACAGGGATACTGGAGTGATGGAGGTAGATATGTATAGGGGTAAGGTGACAGGGATAGTGGAGTGATGGAGGTAGATATGTATAGGGGTAAGGTGACTAGGCAACAAGATATAAGATAAACAGTGTAGCAGCAGTTTATATGGGGCTCCAGAGTGGCTTGCCATGCAGAAACAGAGAGAATAGTCTATGGCTTGGGTGGTTGGGGTCTTTGATGATTTTCCAGGCCTTCCTAACACACCGCCTGATATAGATGTCCTGGATGGCAGGGAGCTCGGTACTGGGCTGTCCGCACCCCCCTCTGTAGCTCCATGCGATCGAGGGCGGTGCTATTGCCATAGCAGCAGCCAGTCAAAATGTTCTCAATGGTACAGCTGTAGAGGATTTGAGGGCCCATGCCCCACTTCTGAGAGGGAAGAGGAGCTGTCTCATCTTCTTCATGACTGTGGGTGTGTGTTTGTACCATTGTTAGTCTTTAGTGCTTTGGATACCGAGGAACTAAAAGCTCCCCCCAGTTTTCTGTAGTCCACTATCAGCTCCTTGGTCTTACTGGCGTAGAAGGAGAGGTTGTTGTTCTGGCACCACACAGCCAGGTCACTGACCTCCTCCCTGTAGGCTGACTCATTGTCGCCGMAAATCGTGTTACCACCGTCATTTCCTCAGCAAACTTGATGATGGTGTTGGAGTTGTGCGTGGCCATGTAGTTGTGGGTGAACAGGGAGTATGGGGGGGGGCTAAGCACACACTCCTGTGGGGCCCCTGTGTTGAGGGTCAGCGAGGCAGAGGTGATGTTGCCTACTCTCAAGATCCAGTTGCAGAGGGAGGTGTTCAGACCCAGAGTCCTAAGCTTGGTGATGAGCTTGGAGGGGACAATGGTGTTGAATGCAGAGCTGTAGTTAATGGACAGCATTCTCACATAGGTATTCCTCT
>NC_036845.1:4785968-4795594 GCF_002910315.2 Salvelinus sp. IW2-2015
ATATATATATATATATATATATATTCCATGTCAGATATATATATTAATTTTTTTTTATTAAAATGGAATGGAGTAGAACAGCAAACACACACATGGCCACTGCGCCTGCTGCTCCACTCCACCCCATTTCCATATGAAATAGCCATTGGATGCTGTTGGGGGGAGGGCAGGCCCACAACAATGGCCGGAGTTGAATGGAACAGCACTTCACCATAGTGACTGTGTTCCCTCTGCTCTATACAATATACAATATTATATTCACAGACATCATTTAAACAGTTTTAGAAACTTCAGAGTGTTTTCTATCCAAATCTACTAATAAAATGCATATATTAGCTTCTGGGCCTGAGTASCAGGAAGTTTACTCTGGGCACGCTTTTCATCCGAACATGAAAATGCTGCCCCCTATCCCAAACAGGTTTTAAGATAATGTCCTGCAATTCWACAAATTTTGCCATGAGGCAGAGAGAAAACATTGTGGGTTTTAAAGCTTGAAGCTAGAGTCCTTAATTGAAACAATAACAAAGCGTATCAACCCATCTCTGTTTTGGTAAAAAGACAGGTGAACTAAGCTCATGAGGCATTTATAAGTTATATTCTTCAAGAATCAATGGGTATATCAAGGTATTCCATATCAAAAATGGATGTACAGTGCTTTCTGAAAGTATTCATACCCCTTGAATTATGCCACATTTTGTTGTGTTACAGCCGGAATTCAAAAAATATTAAATTGATATTTGTTCTCACCAATCTACACACAATACCCCATAATGATTTTACAAACGTATTAAAAAAGAAATACAGAACACCTAATTTACATAAGTAATCACACCCCTAAGTAAATACAWGTTACAATCACCTTTGGCAGAGATTACAGATGTGAGTATTTCTGGGTAAGTCTCTGAGAGCTTCGCACACCTGGATTGTACAATATTTGCACACTATACTTTCAAAAAGTCTTCAAGCTCTGTCAAGTTGGTGGTTGATCATTGCTAAACAGCCATTATCAAGTCTTGACATAGATTTTCAAGCGAACTCCTGTGTATATTTGGCCTTGTATTTTGTGTTATTGTCCTGCTGAAAGGTGAATTTGTCTCCCAGTGTCTGCTGAAAGCAGACAGAACTGTGTTTTCCTCTAGGATTTTGCCTGTGTTTAGCTATATTCTGTTTATTTTATCCTAAAAAAACTCCCTAGTCCTTGCCGATGACAATCCTATCCATAACATGATGRAGCCACCACCATGCTTAAAATATGAAGAGTGGTACTCAGTGATGTGTTGTGTTGGATTTTCCCCTAACATAACGCTTTGTATTCAGGACATGAAGTTAATTTCTTTCCACATTTTTTGTAGTTTTACAAAAAACATGCACAGGATGCATGTTTTGGAATATTTTTATTCTGTACAGGCTTCCTTCTTTTCACTCTGTCATTTAATTTAGTATTGTGGAGTAACTACAATGTTGTTGATCCATCCTTAGTTTTCTCATATTACAGCCATTAAACTCTGTAACTGTTTTAAAGTCACCATTGGCTTCATGGTGAAATCCCTGAGCAGTTTCCTTCCTCTCTGGCAACTGAGTTAGGAAGGATGCGTGTATCTTTGTAGTGACTGGGTGTATTGATACACCATCCAAAGTGTAATGAATAACTTCACCATGCTCAAAGGGATATTCAATGTCTGCTTTATGTTTTACCCATCTACCAATAGGTGCCCTTCTTTGCGAGGCATTGGAAAACCTCCCTGGTCTTGCTGTTGAATCTGTGTTTGAAATGTATTGCTCGACTGAGGGACCTTACAGATCATTGTATATGTGGGGCACAGAGGTGAGGTAGTCATTCAAAAATCATGTTAACACTATTATTGCACACAGAGTGAGTCCATGCAACTTACTATGTGACTTGTTAATCACATGTTTACCGCCTGAAACTTATTTGGGCTTGCCGTACAAATGGGTTGAAATTATTGCCCAAAGTGAGAACATTTTCAGCTTTTATTTTATAGGGAATTTGGTACAAATTTTGAAAAACATAATCATTATTGACATTAATGGGGTAATGTGTGTAGGCCCAGGACACAAAATCTCAGGCTGTAACACACGAAAATGTGGAAAAAGTAAGGGTGTGAATACTCTTCTGAAAGATTCAGCATCATCTAAGATTAATACATTTAATAATTGCGATGTATGTTTAAAACATTGGGGAATACAAGAAAAGTAGAAGTAGAGGATTGATAATTGGTGAGGAACTGATATCCTGTTATCTGATGAATGAGGACAAAGGCAGACGTAATATATAAGCAGTCTTTATTCCCAGTATTAAACAAATAATGAGCTTGCTCGTGGGATAATAATCAATGGTAATCGCCAAACAAGGAAACTGAAATCCTCTCGTCATAAGATGAGAGTAACGACTGGAGAGACGCACCCAGATCAGGGTCGCTTCAAGGAAGGCAAGGCCGTTAGTGACATTGAAGCTGCTACATACGCAGCATCTGAAAAGCAAGAGACACGACAGGGCGAACAAGACACAGGAACACAACACAAAACATAGAATCCCGACAAGGACAGAGCCGGAAAAGAGTGAGAACAAGGGACTCTAATCAGAGGGCAAATGTAGGGACAGGTGTGAAGAGTAAATGAGGTCGTAGGCGAAATGAGAACAGCTGGGCAGGAACGGGAACGATAGAAGAAGAGAAAGAGAACGAACTATAAGACAAGCAGAGGAGCAAACGGGACAAGACATGATCAAAGAACAAAACATACAGTTAACCCACCTCACACCGGCGCCTTGGACGCACTCGAGGAGGACCCTGAGGGCAACGAGGACAATCATCAATCAACGAACGGTCCGCAGTCCGGATGACCAACTCCTCTCGCTAGGCCGTACCCTCCAGATCCCACAAGTACTGGTGACACAGTCCCGAAACGATGTCATGATCTTTACGTACTTGTAAATAGGAAGCGCCCCTCCGACCAAGGACGGGGGGGGGAGGGAAGACGAACGGGGCGGAAGACGAAAGGCTTGACACAAGAGAAATGGAAACAGGGGTGGAAGCACGAAGATGTCGCGGAAGAAGCATCGCACAGCGACAGGCATACACCTGAAGACATTCGAGACGGACCAATGAACGGCGGGTCAACTTGCGGAGCTGATGTAAGGGAAGGTTACGAGTGGAAGCCAACTCTCTGACCGCGACAACTAGGACTTTAATCTACGTTTATTTGCGGCTTCACAGTCTGCGCCCTTAACGCAAAAAGCTGCAGACTGACCCTCCTCAGTGGCCACACAGTTGGACAAACAGCCTGGAGGAACGCTGGACTCGGCGAGCTGGGACGCAACAGAGAGGCTGGTAGCCAAGACTACTTAACGAAAACCGGTGAGCGTAACGAAGGAATGACAGTTGATGGCGTACTCAGCCATGGGAGCTGTTCTGACCAAGACCAGGGTTACGGAACGAAGGCTGCGTAATAATGCGACAATCGACTGATTGCCTTTCGCTTGACCGTATAGACTGGGATGAAACCGGAAGAGAGACTGACGGAAGCACCAATAAACGACAGAATCCCTCAAAACTGTGACGTGAATGCGGACCTTCTGTTCTGAAACGGCGTTCTAACGGAGGCCATGAAATTCTGAACCAATTCTCAATGATGATTTGTGCTCGTCTCCTTAGCGGAGAGCTTCAGGGAGGGAAATGAATGTGCAGCTTAGAGAACTATCGAGTAACCGTAAGAATCACAGTCTTGTCCCGAGAACGAAGGCAGACCGGATAATAAAGTCTAAGGCGATGTAGACATGGTCGAGAAGGAATGGGAACGTCTGAGACGACCGGCAAGGAGAGTTTACCTGACTTGTCCTGGCGCAGTCCGAACAGCACCAGAAACCGGCGCGTGTCCCGCTCCCTTGAGTAGTCCAAAATACGCGGCGAATAGAAGCAAGCGTCCCCGACAGCCGGGGTGGCAGCTAATTGGAGAGTGGCTCCTGAAGAACAGCCAGACGAGTAGAGACAGGAACGAACAGAAGTTACTAGACAGGCGCAGGGCACGCAAGTGTGTAGTGTTGAGTGTTGCTTCTTTCTCATTAGCCAGACGTCATCCCGACAGACCCCTTCAGGGAGAATCCCTCGGGGTCGGGTAGAAGCCAAGAAAAATAAAGAGGACGGGAATAGGCAATCAGCTTGGTGGTTCTTATTCGAGATAAGGAAATACGAACTCGAAACAGCCAAAAACAACGCCCAAACGGCTTGACGTGCATTAGTCGTTTGGCGAACAGGATGTACCAGATTCTTATGGTTAGTCCAAACGACAAGGGACGGTCGCCCCTCCACCCTCAAGTCGCCATTCCGCTATGGCTAAGCGCATGGGAGCAGGTTCGGTTTACTCACATCATAGTTGCGTTCCGATGGGACAGGCCGATCGAGAAAAGTAGCGCAAAGGATGACCTATCGTCAGACTGGAAGCGCATGAGACAGAATGGCTCCCAGCCCACCCTGAAGCGTCAAACTCGACAATGAATTGTTTAGTACACTCAGGATAAAAGGATAGTGGCGATGGTAAAAGCTTCTTGAGGAGACAAAAGCTCCCTGGGCGGAAACCGACCTAAACTTAAAGAAGTCTTGACAGAAGTCGAGTTGAGAGGGAGCAACTTGACCGAATTAGAATTAAACGCGATAGACAATTAGCGAACCGAGGAAAAAGCGCTGCAACTACGAACACGTGTATTTAGGGACGGGCAATCGCTGACACCTGGAAACTTAGCGGGATCCATCTGAATGCCTTCAGGGAAATAACAAACCGAGAAAAGTGACAAAAAGAAAGAGACATGAAAGGGCACTTCTCAGTACTTCACTAGAGACAATTCCTCTAAAGAGGGCGTGGAGACACTCGAACGGCTGAACATGAATCTCGAGTGACGTGAAAAAATCAGATACGTCAAGGAAACGAAAACAATAAATGTTCAGACATGTTCTCATACATCATTACTAATGCCTGAAAGAACAGCTGAGAGCATTACTGAGACCGAACGGCAGAACCGTATTCAAAATGCCCTACGGATTTAAACGCGTTTTCCACTCGTCCCCTTCTGAGCGTACGAATGTAAGCGTTACGAAGGTCAACTTAGTAAACCCTGGTCCTTGAAAATCTCGGAAGGCTGACGACATAAGGTAAGCGGAATAGACTTTCCGTATATAGTCATCGGCCTGATTAAACCACAGGTGGGCAGGATACCGGTCCTTCTTCTTACAAAGAAAATTCTCGCCCGCGGGAGGAGGAAGAAGGGGCACACGGTACGAGGTCGAGAGACAACAGACAGATAATCCGAGAGCCTTACGTTTGGTGAAGCCGACAGAGAGTATCAGTCCTAACCCGAGGGGAGTAGGTTCCCCGAGAGATCAATCACAAATTCATTACGCCGGGTGAGGGAGGAAGGGAGCTGCTCGGACCGGACTGAAGACCGGGGCACAATGATTTCCGATCGCGGCAACTCCTGTCTAATCACCAGGTTCTCCGAAGTAGAGGGCAGAAGCAAAGGAGGGATAGCAGACATTAACCCACTTCACATGACAAGAACGTATTCCAGATAGGATAGAATTTAACGCAATTAAAATAGAAGGATTAATGACATACTACCAGGGAATACACAAACAACAGGTGTAAAAGGTGAACGAAAATAAAAAGAAATGTCTCCACTGTGGTTACCAGATACTGTGGAGGTTAAAGGTAGTGTCTTACCATCTGATACTGGAGGAAGTACTACATCTAAGGCGAACATAGGGCGTGGGCTTTCCTAACTGTCTGAGCGAAATGTCATGTTTCCGAGCCTGCTTCTCCATAAAACCCTCAGCCCCCAAGTCTATCAAGGCAGTGCAGGAAGCAGCGAAACCGGTACTAGCGTAGATGCCGCAACAGGATAGTACAGGATCTGATGGAGAGACTCTGAGTAGTAGCGCTCACCATAGCCTCACGTTACCTGATGAGCTCTTGGCTTTTACTGGACAGGACATGACAAATGTCCAGCAGACAACGCAATAGAGGCAAAAGGCGTTGGGTATTCTCCGTTCCTCTCCTTAGTCCGAGATGCGAGATAACTCCCAGCTGCATGGGCTCAGTCTCTGAGCCGGTGGCGGGAGATGGTGAGAATTGCGGAGAGGGAAACCCGTTACGCGAGCTTCTCTCCACGAGCTCGGTGACGAAGATCTACCGTCGTTTATGCGGATGCGTGCAATCAAGAGTTCCGTGGAAGGTAAACGTTCCGGGAGAGATCTCATCTTAACCTTGCTGGGAGTCCTCCAAAAACGAGCGAGCAACGCCGCTCGTTCAGTCAAGGAATGCAGAGAAGAGTGGCGATAACTCTATGAGTACATTCCGTTATGGATCGATCACCTTGACATAGGATAGCCAGGGCCAGGGAAAGCTCCTTCCGAAAAATTAACGATTCAAAAACCCGGATCTCTCCTCTTTAAAGTTCTTGAATAATGCGTTAGAACACTCCAGCCTTGCTCCCAGATAGCTGTCCCCACTCCCGAGTACCCGACAGTAAAGGAGTGATATGAAGTAAGCGATCCGAGCTGCTCGTCACTAGAGTCGTGTGGGCTTGGAGAGAAAAATATCAACTTGGTGAGAAAAGAGCGGACACTGTCAGTGGGGCTGCCCAGAGTAACATGGTGGTTATTAAGCCGCTAGGTTCGGAGACTCGGAAGACCAGGAAGTATGCTGTGGCACGAGACGAAGACTCTGAAAACTGTCCCAGAGAATCGGAGACCTGAGCGGCCAGGGTTCAACGGATGACGAGCAGCAAACAATTTCTGCTCGTGGTCTGCCGAGTCCTTGCTCCTGGATCGACGGCAGATGTTGAGAGAATCCATAGTCGCTGGGTCGATCTTGGTCGGATTTCTTCTGTTATGCTGATGAATGAGGACCAAACGCGACGTATAGTAACAGAGTCACTTTAATTCCAGTATTAAACAAATAATGATTCTTCTGGATATAATAAATGGTAATCCCAAACAGGAAACTGAAATCCGCTCATCGTCAATAGAGAGGAAGACTGGAGACGGACCACAGACTGCAGGTCCGCTTCAGGAAGGCACAGGCCGTAGCTGACTAGACACCTGCTCACACGCCGCATCTGAAGAAGGCAAGAGAACACGACAGGGCGCGGAACAAGGGACACAGGATCAGCAAACATAAACAAGAATCCGACAAGGACAGGAAGCGGAAACAGAAGGGGAGAAATAGGGACTCCTAATCGAGGAGAAATAAGTGGGAAGGTTGTGAAAGAGTAAATGAGGTCCGTAGGGAGAAATGAAGCAACAGCTGGGGAGGACCGGAAACGATAGAGAGAGAGACAGAGAAAGAACCATAATAGACCCAGCAGAGTGGAAGCCACAGGGACAAGACATGATCAAAAGGACAAAACATGACCATCCCTGTGAGTCTTCCCAGGCCTGTTGTACGATTAATAATATTCATATTGTTAAAAAATCCCTATTAACCTACTTCCACAGATCTCTTGGCAAAATTAATTGAATCCGTGTAGTTGGCAATTTTTTTTGTGGGTCTGAAGGTAGCGCTTTATCCCTAGCTTTGTTTCTGTTAAAACCAGTCCTTAGAGACTTCTCTTCTATTCAATATTGGTTCCAACCCAATAGTCCCATATGCCAGAGTGATGAATTAGTGTTAAAATGTTAAATAATAATAGGAACCCAGCAGAGGGCATTGAACTGGTCATTCTCCTCTACTAAAAGTTTTCTAACCATGGAGAGACCATAACACCCAATATGTCTGTCTGTCCTGTTGTCTGGTCTGTCTCTGTCCTGTGCTGTCTTGTCTGTCTGTCTGTACTGTTGTGTCTGTTGTCTTCTTGTCCTGGTCGCTGTTGTTGTCTGTCTGTCTGTCTGTCTGCTCTGTGCTGGTCTGTCTGTCTGTCTGTCTGTTTCTGTCTGTCTGAGTCATGTCTGTCCTGTCTGTCTGTCTGTCGTTGTCTGTCTGTCTGTCTGTTCTGTCTGTTCTGTCTGTCCTGTCTGTCTGTCTGTCTGTCTGTCTGTCTGTCTGTCTGTCTGTCTGTCTGTCTGTCTGTCTGTCTGGCTCCTCTATCTCTCTTCTCGCTTCTCTCTCTCTCTTCTCTGTGGTGTGTTTCTCTGTTCCCCTCGTTACTCTGTTTTCTCTCAACTCTCGATCTCTCCCTCATCTGCTTCTCAGGATTTCAATGTAAGCTTTATTGGCATGAATTGACAAGGCCATGTTTGCTAAAAGTGAAGTGAGCTTCTACATCGAGCCGTACTTCCATCTGACTGAAAGGTCCTGCATTAACATTTTCCAAACTTTTAAGTGGAAATCAAAGGATTCACACATGAATTACTTGAAAATGTAATGTAATTTTGGACTTTGCAACATCGACTTGGTGCCAATGGCAAAGAACACAAATACAGGGCAGTCGAGCTTCGCCATGGAAAAATAAGAGAGAGCCCTAATCCTCAACAGCAAAAAACAACTCAACATTTTACAAGCATTTTAGAGATTGTTTCTTCTCCCTTTCACAGCTTTTTTCACACAATTAAGAGGAAGAGAGAGAGAGACATTCATGTGCCTCTCTCATCGCATGGATTTCCTGACATTTCAAACATGGATTTGATAATCTGTGTTTCCGGCTTCCACTCTGCAGAGCAGGTGCACCTTATGGCGTGGAGCAACGTTAACGCCTAGCGAGGGCTTCCATGATTTTCTTACCAGAGACACAAGGAAAAGGACAAGGTTACATCCTGTGCTGCCGGCTTCCACTGACCTGCTCCTCACCACTAGGCTCTCCTTCATTATTTCTCTCTCTTCTTCTCCCCTCTCTTAAGCCCTTTTCTTCTTTCTTTCACATACTCCGTCTATAATGATTTTCCGGTTCAGTTATGAGGTGCTCTCCTTTCTTTGTCCCACACACTGTGTATGAAAGGAACAGGAAGACACATAAAGCAGGTTAAGAAAAGAGGAGAACATCTGTTGTGGACAAACAGAAATGCCACTCAAGATTTAAATGAAAAGCCAGATAGAGTACACAGAAATGAGAAATGCTATCGAATCTAGTAAGACAGAGGAGAGCCACATAGTAGACATAGAAATAGATGGAGAGAGAGACTGATGAACGGAACCAAGGAGAGAGCGAAGGAGAGAGAGAGAGAGAGAGAGAGAGAGAGAGAGAGCGAGAGAGAGAGAGAGCGAGAGAGAGAGAGAGAGAGAGAGAGAGAGAGAGAGAAGAGAGAGAGAGAGAGAGAGAGACGAGAGAGAGAGAGAGAGCTTATCAGCAGCTGTAGCGAGGCTTTCAACAGACGAGACACACATTGACATAGTAGGATTCCGGAGAGAAATATTCCTTCATCATACACCAGTGGGCCTATTTCTAAAACGTTGCCTGTACGCCAAAAATACTGCCCCCAATAAAATGTCGTTATGTTCAATAACCGCAAAACTTGCCTTTTTATAAAAACTGAATTTTGATTTTTGTGAGAATGTCTTATCTCCCGTAACTTTAGGACCTTTGCGGTACGCAATGTTTTCCCAGGCCTGTGTTGGAATATTGCAAACGCAATAAAAGAAGTAGCCTAGTAGCTTGTGCAAATGGGGATTACTGTATATGA
>NC_036845.1:4795619-4796887 GCF_002910315.2 Salvelinus sp. IW2-2015
AGAGAGAGAGAGAGAGAGAGAGAGAGAGAGAGAGAGAGAGAGAGAGAGAGAGAGAGAGAGAGAGAGAGAGCCTTATCAGCAGCTGAGCGAGCTTCCACAGACAGACACACATTGACATAAGAGGATTCCGGAGAGAATACATTCCTTCATCCATACACCAGGGGCCTCATTTCTAAACGTTGCCGTACGCACAAAATATGCCCCCAAAAAATGTCTTATGTCAATAAACGCAAAACTTGCCATTTATAAAAACTGAATTTGATGTGAGAATGTACTTATCCTCCCGTAAACTTTAGGCCATGCGTATGCAATGTTTCCAGTGGTTGGAATATTGCAACGCAAGAAGTAGCCTAGTAGCCTTGTGCAAATGGGGAATACTGTATATGATGACTTATTCATAACAGAAAAACTGTTAGCTAAATATGATAACAAGATGCATTCATTTTCTGTTAGTGAGAAGAGAAAAAATCCATTATTTTATCTTTGCATTCTAAAATAATTATATATTTTCATGATAATTGCAGAATACATTTTCTGACTGTGATMGTTTCATACCCGTGAAATAGCCTATATGCCTACAACAAGTTAGGATAGGCTACCATTCATCCCATCTCTCATTTCATTGGGAAGACTTCACGGTAGTAAATAGATAAGCTAGCGATATTTKAAGTATTTTGCTCTATACGCTCCTATCCGAAGCGCAGTTTAGTGGCAGAACAGATGGTTCACATTTTCCATTGACGRTTGTAAGCTACGTCTGAATACTGTCATGTCAAATTTCTCTCGTAGCTTAGATGCAAGCAGTAGAATCAGATAAAAAAAACAGATAAAAATACACTTTATGGAACAGCGGGGACTGTGAAGAGACACACAGGCACAGACACACATACACATGATAAGACACGCACTATACACACACACGTACACATGGCTGTTGTATTGTAAATATGTGTGTGGATAAGTGGCTGAGGGAAACACTAAATGTATTGGATAAAGAGTTATGAAAGACTCGATAGCCTTGGTTTCTCAAATGATTGCCGCCTGGTTCACCAACTACTTCTCTGATAGAGTTCAGTGTGTCAAATCGGAGGGCCTGTAGTCCGGGCCTCTGGCAGTCTCTATGGGGTGCCACAGGTTCAATTCTTGGCCGACTCTCTTCTCTCTTGCATCAATGATGTCGCTCTTGCTGCTGGTGAGTCTCTGATCCACTCTCAGCAGACAAACCATTCTGTATACTTCTGGCCTTCTTTGGACACTGTGTTAAGCAC